>NC_047063.1:9531582-9739230 GCF_902459465.1 Asterias rubens
CAAATGGAAAAACTAATTTTATTATTTTACACTTTAGAAATGAGAGTTAGTAACTTTAGTCAAATTAGTGTTAATTAATTAAGACTTTAAGTAACACTTTTTAACGCAATAACCTTTTAATCTTAGCCATACTCAGCCTAACATTCCTAGGGGGCCTAGGCTAGGCCTATTTGTTTAAAGCAATTTTTTTAAATACACTTTCGAAACAGAACAAAATTTACAAATAACTTACAGGGTTTACAGAAGGTAATATTAAAAGACTTCTCTTGAAATAATATTCCATGAAAAATGCTTTACTTTTGAGAAAACATTAAACAATTATCAATTCTCGACATCGAGAATTACAAATTTATATAGTAAACACATATCATGACACGTAGAAACGTGCGGAAACAAGGGTGGGTTTTCCTGTTATTTTCTCCTGACTCCAATGACCGATTGAGCCTAAATTTTCACAGGTTTGTTATTTTATATAAAAGTTGTTGTGATACACGAAGTGTGGGCCTTGGACAACACTGCTTACCAAAAGTGTCCACTGGCTTTAATGCTAAACATGCTAAATAATAGGGGTCTACGTGAATATTTTTTATTATTGCATGATTAATTTATTCCTCCATGAGTGAATTGAAGTTTGTTCGCAATGGTACCGGACCTTTATACCCTGGACTCTGTCACGTTGCCTGCAACGGAGGAGTCCAACCTGGGCTAGGCCTAGTGAATAGGGCTAGAGTGGTGCCCCACCAAGTGGCACCACCAGCAGTTTTTTTTTTTTGGCAAGTACTCTGCTCTGCGGCGAATGCTGCTTTTTGGGTAACTTTCCATATTCTGCCATGCCTGCCATCCAACAATTTTTTTAAGGTATCAATAATCAGGCCTGGCTGTGTTCCCTAGATCAGCAAAGCTGAGAACGACATTTATAATAAATGGACAAGCAATTCAAGGATTTTTAGTTGAAGAAACAATTTTGTTTGTTTCCTAACAGTCATTAGCAGCCTCAGTGGTTCCAGTTCGATGTCTGAATCTTCAGGAATACCAGAGTAAGAAGTTGATGTCAGATTATGATGTCACGGTTCAGAGGTTTCGTGTTGCCGATAATCCACCGGATGCAGTGAGAGAAGCAAAAGCTCTGGGTAAGTTAGGAGTGCGTTTTGGCGACCCCAACCTAAGCCCAACTGAGTCAACAAGCCTGATACCGGTTGGTCTGCACAGCATCGTCATCGCGCTCAACCGAACATGCAAAAATGCTCAACCGCTAATAATAACAATAATAATAATAACTGTATTTATAACGCAACTTTTGCCAAAGGATACAAAGCGCCAGGTATTATTACTGCAAGGAATTGGACGAAGTTTGAGATATAAGACCTAATCCTTAGCACCATGTAATGGTTTACAAGGTGCTTATGCAATATGATGCCAATCCAGCCAGGAACACCGGGGCGAACCCCTTCTCTTTTCGATAAGTGCACTGGGTTCTTTTACATGCGTTTACACAACACATGGGACCAACGGCTTTACGTCCCATCCGAAGGACGAAGCAATGGTTATGTGTCTTGCTTAAGGACACAAGTGTCACGGCTGGGGATTCGAACCCACACTCTGCTGATCAGAAACACCAGAGTTTGAATTCGGTGCTCTTAACCTCTCGGCCACGACACTCCCATAAACCGCTGACCAATGTTTCTGGTTGGGGTCACCAAAACGCACTCCAGGTGTATTAAATCTGAAATGGCACAATACACTTACACCCATTTCAGACAGGTGCGGTAGAGTCGCACAGAACCAAATAGATTAGGAGAAACTCTAGGTCAGACCCAAATACACTTTTGGTTTTAGATAGTGCATTGTTTGCTGTGTGTATAACGCGTCACTTTCCCGTGGTTTCTAGTAAAAATAAGACGTATCAATCAAAAGTTAGAATCTTTTGAAGGGGTTGTTATACACCTTTATTGTAGACTTGTGGACAAGTCCTTAATGGTCTGCCGTGGTGAGGTAATCGCGTTGTGGCGGTGCTCTCGCGAGATCACTGCTCTTGCGCGAACTACTAAGAGAGCAATAGTCTCGCGGGGCAAGCAGTCTCGCGAGAATACCGCGGGAATCGCTGAGAGATTCGGAATAGAGTGGGAACGCTATCACCGCGTAAAATTTAACGACTTGTCCACAAGTCTGCTTATTACCTTTATTGCAGATCCATGTCAAACCCTCATCTTTTACACTGTTCTTATTCTTTGTATATTCTGGGTACATGAAATCTTTTGTTTGGTCTGATCATGTGACTCCTAGTCAACAAGGACATTTTCTGTTTCATGTAGTCTTACACTCCTCTCTGTTCCTCACAGATGTCAACGAGATTGTTTTAAAGGCTCAGATCCTAGCCGGTGGAAGGGGGAAGGGTACATTCTCCAGTGGATTCAAGGGAGGGGTACACTTGACGAAAAAGTAAGTAAATAGATTCAAACTCTCAATCTTAATGTACATGTGGTGTGTCTGTGTCTACACAGTAAACCTTATTGACTACCAAACAATATCCACTACAGCGAGTTGCAAGATAAACATTTCTGTGGTATTTCGGTTGGCCAGTACCCGCCGTCACCTCGCTTAAGTTTGAATAGATTTGGCGTTCTTGATGAAAATACTGTGACATCTTTTTAAAAGCTGTTTTGACAACAAGTTAATACTATATTTTATTTATCTGAAACTGTCAGAGGTGACTTTTACTGAATCTTTCTTGAAAATGTTGCCATGAATCAGCATTACATGGAGCTGGCCAACTGATGTAATAGACCGATCCATTAAGCTCCGCCCCATTGCGTATTGACCAATCATAACGCAGCGAAGGTATGACAAATTAAGTTCCGACATGCATGCGCGTATGCTTGGCGCACACGGCAAAGTTGTGCAGAAAGGCATTGGAGAGGCTCACGTGTTCTTGCTCACATGTGCGTCGAGGGGGGATCCTAATGGATTGGTCTATTGCCTATTGAGGATGAATAAAGTTTTTTGAATTGAATTACATTGATAAGAAACACTTTTTTTACCCAACCTATTAACAGCCCTGATGAGCTTCTACCAATGGTGTCTCAGATGATTGGGTATAATCTAGTCACTAAACAGACTCCAAAGGATGGGGTCAAAGTTAAAAAGGTCAGTGTTTGTAGTCCTTAAAAGGATTGTTCTCTTTTATCAATTACCAGTGTTTTTGTGTTTGTGTTTTTTTGTTTTTATGTTTTTGTGTGTGGATATTTTCCAACAGCTCTCTGTCCATTATGCCTATTCCGTGTGAGTGATTTACTAGGATTTGTCCTTATTTTACTACAATCTAACACCATAACTCAACACCCAGTTGGTTTGAATCTGTTTATGTTGTATCTCCTAACATTTTCCCTCACATTTCGCGCAAGTTTAAATCTGTCTAAATGCCACATCTCACCGTCTAGTAGCCTGGATGTACACACAAAGCTTGCGTTTAGAAAATGTGTACTGTAGTAGCCTGGATGTACACACAAAGTTTGCGTTTAGAAAATGTGTTTAAGTATGGAGCATTTTCTTGCTAGAAACAACATTTTTTGCAAAATCGCGAGACAAAGTTTTTGCGCCGACCCGACGGATTCTCCTTTTCATGTTTGTGCTTGTTCCATGTTTGTGTGTAGGTGATGGTGGCCGAGGCCTTGGATATTTCCCGGGAGACGTACGTGGCCATCTTGATGGATCGGGAGATGAACGGCCCGGTCTTGGTTGGTAGTCCAGAGGGAGGGATGGACATAGAAGAAGTGGCAGAGAAAACACCAGAGCTTATATTTAAGGTTTGTAAAGTCTCAAGGTGTGACGTTTCCATCAGTTCACGCCCTTCATGGGGAGCTCGATCCTTTTCACACTCTGGCCCATCACTATGGAACAAACTCCCCCCCTAAACTCCGACAAATCACTACCTATTCCAGCTTCAAAACCCATTTGATAAGTTATTTTTGTGCTTAACCATACTCTTTGCAATCTGGCTTTGGCATCTCTCCTGCGCCAGGAGTGTCTTTTAGACAGACATGGCGCAGTATAAATTACCACTATTATTATTATTATTATCATTATAGACATACTATGTGAAATTCGCTGAACAGGGCCAACATTCATAGAGCTGCAAAGCAGAAAATATTGCTGAACAATTTTCTGCTGTAAGCAGATTTGAGCAGGACACCCGTCACAGAAGGTCAATGAGAATGGTGTTTGGGCTTGTAGTGTACCCCGTGTGGTTCCTTACTCAAGTTCCCCATAGCTATGCCATTTTTGTAGCACATCACTTGATTGATTTTTGACCAACGCAATTCACAATCTAATACCATGGCGTATGTAATGCTACAAAAAGTAAGACTATGCCACAAATTAGTTTCTTTGAAATGCTGTTTAATTTTTCTTTTTTCCGGGGAGTGGTCTAAATGTTTGCATTCCAATCAGTGCCCAATATGTTTGCATTCCTATCAGTGTACAAGCAACAATTCAGATTGCAGTTTCTTAAAGACCTGCTTGAACGAAATTGTCAAGTCGTGAACTTTGCTGAATTCCACTTAAAATGTTTTTGATGAATAAGGAAATCGAGTCATATGATTATAAATAGGTTTCAATTGTGTCAAAAAAACAATCATTTTGTATGCCCTTGTCCAGAGCTTTTCTGCGAGATTTGCGAAAAGCCCCGTTACGTAATCACTCTCAAAACGTCATAAGTAGATAAAGCCCCTTTGTTGCAGCGTGGATGTATAACAAAGCAAACTCCTACAAATGACGTCAGCGGCATTGTCCTTTGACGCCCGCTCTCAACGGCAGAAGTGTTTTTAGTTTTTCAAAAAACCTTTAGGTAGGGGCCTGATTTTTTACTCGTTAATTATGAAAAGTTCAGAAGTGTATACATATCAAAATTATGTTAAAATGGTGAACAAGTGCATTATAAACAAGTAAAAATACCATTTCTGTTGAAAACATTCCGCTCAGGTAGCTGTTTAAGTTTGATTTATTGATTTGTTGGCAGGAACCAATAGATATATTTGCTGGACTTACAGATGAGCAGGCAATGAGGATGGCAGACAATCTCAAGTTTAAGGGAGACCTTCAAAAAGAGGTATTTGGACTTTGAAACCCATATCTGTGTTCGCAGGACTGTATGTTTCATTTGTGAAAGGACAAAAAGGGCACCGAGGCATTTTGTTTGCATGTCTGTCTGTTAATTTTGTTTCTTTGTTTGTATGTCAGGCTTTTTTTTTTTTACAAACTTCTGCTTATCAAACAGCCCTATCTTTTATCCTGCAAAGTGCTACTTGATGTTATTTTTGCTTTATTCCATAACTTATGTACTAGTTGTTTTTTTCATAGAAGTATGGAAATAAATGTAAATTAATGGGTCTATGTACTTTTTGTAGGACAAAAAACACAATGTCCACAGATTTACACTAAACTTACACAGTTTGAAGATAATGATAGTAGAAAGATTCCCTGAAAATATTACGTGCTGAGGTGCTGTAGTTTTTTGGGAAATGAGTAAAACAATGTCATGAAAATAGTTTTGGTCTCAAGCTTTCCACTATCATATCTTCAACCCCTGTAAGTTTAATGTAAATCTATGAAAATTTTGAAAAAGTACCCAAATCCTTTAAAATCTAAATTAAATAGTTGGTCTGGCACCTTCTTTAATTCTGTTTCTGTATCTGTCTAATCATGTCAGCTTTTTTTTATTTTTGAGAGGATTGTGTTTTTTTTCTCCTACAGGCTGCAGGTCAACTGCAGAATCTATACCAACTATTCCTTGGAGTGGACGCTACACAGGTTGAGATTAATCCATTCGGAGAAACACCTGATGGCAAAGGTAAAGCTTAAGAACCAAGCCCAAGACTTAAATTGTTTTAAATTTCAAAACAAACACTGATGTATGATCTTTTGATTTAGATCAGTCAATCCCATCTTCAAGTTTTTAATAAAAACACCTACAATGAAACCTGTTCAATAAAAACATCTCTAATCAAAACTGGTTTGATAGTTGCGTTTTAGCGAAAACATTGAAAAACGGCGTATGTTTTGACAAAACTTGTTTGAACATTGATGTTGGGCTTTTTTTATAATAAAAAAATAATAAAAGTAATTGCAGTGATTGCAGTGCTCTTCGAATGCTATTTTCTTTCAGACTTGGAAAGAAATTTTTTGCTGGAGATTTGGAAAACTTTCCGCATCCTTTCACCACTTTTTCACTGTGTTTTACAAAGAGGAATGTCTCATTTGAGTAAATTTTGTACTATTTTATTTCATAACGAATGAAGAAGTGGTTGCAGGATATGGGAACTTTTCCAGAGATTGTCTATGAGGTATGAGGTCTGTAATCTGTGAGCTTTCAGATTGAGGTTGATCGAATTGTTCCCTCAATAAAACCAATGCAGTAATTGTGTACAGGAAAGTTTGACCCTCAGCTACAGTAACTAATGGGCGGCATTCCCTTGTTTCTCTCCATGTCCTGTGTTTGTCCTGTGTCCTGGCAAATTTTTACAATTCCTTTTTTTCTTTTATTCTTCTAGTGGTCTGCTTCGATGCCAAGGTGAACTTTGATGACAATGCTGAGTTCCGACAGAAAGACATTTTCGCTCTTGATGACAAGAATGAGAGTGACCCTCGGGAAGTTGAGGCATCAAAACATAACCTCAACTATATTGGCATGGATGGCAACATTGGCTGTTTAGGTAGGTACCTCAATTACATTGCCATCTATAGTACTTGTTGAGGTGGGTAACAATAGGCAATCCCTTGATGTCGAGGAAGGTGTTCTCCAAAGATAAGCAAAGTTATTAGGGTTGAGGTAGCTAGTGCCTAAGGTGACTCCGTCAATGACTTAAAAGTCGGATCCGTGAGCCACATACTCTCAGGCATATGTCACAGTTTGTAGTCATAGGGATGGTTGGACCATGGAGATGTCTCTCACGTTCCCTCTCCTTTCGCTGCTGACGCTTAGCGGTTGCCTGAGCTAGAGGATTTGTTTCAAAGCTAGCAGTGCCTCTGTGCATCAGTTGCCTCCATGAGGCTCGATCTCCTGCCTGATCCTCCCAGGATGCAGTGTTGATGCTATATTTATTGAGGTACCTCATTAACAATGAAACTGAGGGAAACATTGGCTAGCTCACTCAGTCGGTAGAACAGCTTAGCGTAAATGATAAGGTAGCAGATTTAACCATGGTCTATTAAACTGTCTTTGCCCACCCGCAATCTAAATTAACCCTGTCATTCTTTCTTCTCTCCATTAGTAAACGGTGCAGGTCTAGCCATGGCAACAATGGACATTATCAAATACCATGGAGGGGAGCCGGCAAACTTCCTTGATCTTGGAGGAGGTGTTCAGGAACACCAGGTGTTCCAGGCTTTCAAACTTCTTAACTCTGAAGAAAGTGTAAGTGGGACTCTGTTTTAAATTTGCTTTAGACATTTTGTTGATATTGAAGTTATGATGATAGACTGTGACAGAATTGTGACAGATATGACTTTGGCTGGATTGTCACATCTTCATGTGTTGTGAAGTAATAATAACTTTCGATTTATATAGAGCCTAATAACTAACACTTAATTCTCTAAGCGCTTAAACAAATTCTTATATAGCGCATTTCACAATAACCATATCAATGCGCTTTACATTAGTGCCCTGGTCATAGGGCCAATAACATCCCTTTTTAATGTTTCTCAGCTCCCTTGGGAGTATACAACCTGGGCAACAGTTTATATCGCTCCGCAGGCTTTTTCATTCACAATATCAACCTCTACCCTCGCAGGTTCCCATTTATTCCCCTGGGTGAAGAGAAGCAATTATAGTAAAGTATCTTGCTCAAGGACACAAGTGTCACGACCGGGATTCGAACCCACACTCCAGTGAATTCGCACCAGAACTTGAATTCGATGCTCTTAACCACTCGGCCATGACACTCTACAACTTTCTTGGCAACACCCCTAGTACATTCATTAACCACTGCCCTAGTCGCCCAGTCCTGGAATGACACGCAGGCCACAGAGACCATGGCCTCGGTTGCCCATGGTCTTGGCCTTGGAGCCCATTCAAAGGCTTCAAATGATTTTCCAATGGAAGTGCCCTTTTGCAAAATGAAAATGGCCTTGTCTTTTCAAAGATGAATTTTCAGGCCTGGTCGCCAACATACTACCTTATTGTTTTTTATAATGTGGTATGTCTGTCATGAATGAATTCCCTGGTGCCAAATTATCAAACCAGGTGGAGATTGTTTAAAAGAATGATTTTAAGAGAGGAAGCAACCATAATGAAACACATTGATAGGAATATGGCATGAGGTGGTGCAAATTGCTACCAAACCATGCTAGTAACATGGTAAGCCCCTGCTCTGTGTAGAACGTGTACTGGTAGCCCTATATAGGACTCTTTCTCTGTACACAGGAACCGAGTCCTAACTATTGAGGCCCGTTTCTGGGGCGGAAAAATTTCACAGCTTCATAACTTAAATCTTACCTGCAACAAGCCACTAATTTCAACAGATTCACATTCCATGGCGGCATACATTTTTCTGCGGTGGGTTTTGGTCCTCATATTTTCCTCACAAATCCGTAATTTTTGTGAAATAATGCAGCTTCCAACGTTAAAAAATTCCTGTTTACAGTGTTGTCTGTTGTCGTGCGTACGCGTATACATTCGCGTACACGACGCATGATGCAAGCTTAGACGCATGAATTCTTGCTCACCGTTTCTTTACTGCACAGCGTTAACAACACAATTCAAAATTTGCGCGTCGTGCGTCTTGCGTACACACGGCAGACTGTGAGAGTACGAAAAAAAATGGGAATTTTGTAACGTTGGGAGCTGCATTATTTCATGAAAATTACGGATTTGTGAAGAATATATGACGATCAAAACCCACCTCAGAAAAACATATGCTGCCATGGAATGTGAATCTGTTGAAATTGGTGCTTTCTTGCAGGTAAGATTTGAGTTATGAAGCTGTGGAAATTTTCCGCCCCAGAAATGTACCCTGATGTCCAGGACGTCACTGTAGTACAGTACGAAAGTGTAAGGCCGCCAGGGCTAGTGTACTGGGTTCTATTTTTGTTTGCATTAAACAACACAATGGACCTTTGGATTTACTTTCCAAGGAGAAAGCAGTGTCTTGCTTAAGGACACAAGACTACAGCCACGTAATGTTATATTCAAAGCATGTCCATCTGGCCCACAACGTTAAATGATCGATGTGATTTAAAATACATCTATAAAGAAATTCTGTGTTATCAAATTATAATGTCCTACGAAAGATTATTTCTGTTTGCTGTGTTAGAATTTCAGTCTGTTATAATACAAATAACTGCAATTAGATGTTTTTTTTACCTTTGTTATTTTCTACTATCCAAGGTGAAAGCCATCCTAGTCAATATATTTGGCGGTATTGTGGACTGTTCCATTATTGCCAAGGGAATCACATCTGCTTGCAGGGGCATGGATTTGAAGGTTCCTGTTGTGGTACGCTTAGCAGGTGAGCCTTTCTAATCAATGTACCTCTTAAATTATTAATTTACTGAGCAGTAAGCACCCCCCCCTCCCAGAAAGGAAAAAAAAATAAATAAAAAAAAATCACCACCCTCAGATAAAATGGACTCCTCCGTGCAGTCTCACTGGCCGCCAACTAGCAGCTTTTAGCTAGCTATCAATAACCATGTAATCCCAATCATGTACCTACATTCGTACAGGTATGTTTACTTTGCTGTTTGCACAATGATTTTGGGTTTTATATGACTTGCATTATGAGAGTCGAATGAGATTATTAATGTAGGTGACCTGTACACCTTCCAAGCCCCTGGTTTTTGCAAACACTCTTGGCCCACATTCACTTATTTCATAGTTCCTACTTACGGTTTCTGGATCGAAAGTAACCAAGTACTGCATTAATACCCACCACTAACAAATGCACTCTATTTCATTTTGTGGCAGTGTCAAAAATGTCAACAATTGAAAAGTAACCGGCATTTCCAAAAAGCATTGCGAACACCTCAGAAATGTTTTCCCTTCCCCACTTTACTTCATCCACTGGAAGTTGTTTGAAAACCTTTGTCCATTGATATTTAAACAATGCAATATTTAAAACAAAACCTTATGCACTGTAAAATTAAACGCAAAAATCTAACGCCTCACTGTTTTTTCTTGAAGGTTACAATGTCGTACCAGCCATGAAGATATTGAAGGACAGTGGTCTGCCAATCCAGACAGCACTAGACTTTGAGGATGCTGCTGTAAAGGTTGTGGGATCTGTGTAAAGGATGTCAGCCTTCATTGTGTCTTCTTGTCTGCAGCTGATGCAAAAGATAAATAAACAATTCTTCCTTTATAATCATGGAGCTTATTGCAGGAATCTGGATTGTTGATGATGGGAGATGCATATTGTTGTGTCAGTGCAAAAACGTATCTCCATTTTGCAAAAGTTTTGTATCTTGCATGAAAATGCTCTCTGCAAATTTGTCAAATACTAATAATAATATCAAAGTCTTATATAGCGCACGTATCTACCAAACGAGGTACTCAGGGCGCTGGGTATATACAAACTTTCAGAAAGATAGGTAATTGCAGTGATGAATTCTGAGACCCAATTATGTAGCACCTTACAATGTAAGTACATTTGTGGGTTATTTGAAGTGAGATACAACAATTTGAAGATTTCAAACTCACGGGTAACGTTAGTACAAGGTTTTTTCCTGACACAGTGATGTTATAATTTTGACAAAATCATTGAGGAGTGGAAAGTTTAGACCTATTAATAAAATATATATGTTTGGCGTAAACCATCTCGAAAAATTAGTTATAGATTTTTATTTATTAATTGAAAAAGTATAACAAATATTGCTTGAACTCTTTTAAGATTTTCAAGGTTTTGTGAAATAATGGGGCAATCAAAGTTGATGGGAGCCAGATAAACACACAGCTCACTAAACCAGAGGACTAAACACATTACCTGCTTATGACATTTGCATGTACTTTTATCATGGTGTATAAAAATTATGAAAATAAATTAAGATTTTCTTACTCCATACCTATATTTACTGGCGGACCTTTTAGATTTTTGTTTGCCCTTAGAAAACAAAAGAAAAACAGAGATTAAATTGCCTGAAAATTCTATTAAACTCGTCCCCATGTAAACAAGTAAGTTAGCACTAAAAGAAAGTTCTACTTCTTTCCAAAGGGACCAAATATCATGCCTGGTAATTAGTGTGTGGTATAATATATTATATTACTCAATAATAAAGGCCCGTTTTGAAAAGAGCAGAACCTATGTATATGGGTCAAACATGGTAGAAATTTGGATTGAAATAAACACGTAGGAAGAGAGCAAAGTATAGAATGAAGTCGTGTTTTGGTTCCTTATCAGTGTTTGTTTTCTTGGAGACCAAACTACCCTTTTAATTTTTACATTTTTAGTTCAACATTGGTATTGTGTGATATGCAAACTTTTTGTTCGGGTTCAGGGCGTGAAAGAGCTAGCTCTCAAACCTAACACAACCACAGTCCACACCTTGAATTCCAGCTCCAGAGTGAATCAGATTAACCTGCCCCTCCCACCCTCCCCGCCCCGCCCACCCCAGCTGCCCCGCCCACCCTAGCCAGAGCTGTCCTCTCTGACCCTAGCTGCCCCGCCCACCCTACCCGCAATGTTGTCAGCAGCCGCCGAATAGCAGTATGAGTTTAATTTGTACACAAACATAATAATGTAAATTCAGGGCCCACTTGATTTAAATCTTGCTGCTCAGTCACCTGCACGTGTGTACCGATATATGGAGATTGTGCGGTTTAACAAGATTCGTAGATTTCTTCGGCACTCTCTCAACGACACGCCGTTGACCGCGTCGCGACGGTCGTTGACAAGGTTCTTTGAAATTTGGTGCTTGCAGCGAACTTTGTTGCTCTGGCCGGCAATCGGGGCTGCTGTGAATTGAAGGCGTGTGGCATGGGAAGATGGCTTCTCCAAGTGAAAGTGCATCCGAAATCTCAGAAAGACAAAGTCCACAGGGAGTTGCTTACTCAAGTTTGACACATTTTGTCAATAAAGATGGACAGCACATCTACACTAAATACTGGGAGCCATCAGAAGGAACCCAGATAAGGTAAGACAGAGATAACACAAACTTAGTGATAAAATACTGAATCTCTAAAAAGTTAATCTGGTTACGGGCGTAAATCATATGGCGTAATCAGCTAGCCCCACAACTGCTAACTGTGGTCCAAACCAACTGCGTGTGTTTAACTCTTTGATCTGAATCCCCTGATGGATAACTTTCCGTATGGCGCCACCACTTTTTCACTCATTTTTACAAAAAGGGATATATCAATCAGGTATTAATTAGATACTATATTATTTTATTTCGAATGAAAAAGTGGTGGCGCCATACGGAAACTTTTCCGCTTTCAGTTTCACAGTCCAACTCATTCAACAAACTCGAGATCAGGCTCCAATTCTAAGGAATTACATTGTTAATCAATGTTGTTGTTTGTAATTTGTAAATTGTAGCATTGTTTTTGTAATTAGTCTGTTGCGATAATCGTAATCGTGTGGATCGTGTAATCTGAAGGGTATCAGAACAGTTAATCACTTTTTATAATCAGTGTAATCTTTAAAAAGTTCAAAGTACACCTCCAACAACTTTCGTACATACATTACAACTACAATACAACAACTTAACAATCATGATTATGACAGTCATGATCATGATAATACAACCGTACAAAAGTCATGACAATGAATAAATAAATACCGTAATCTAGTCAGCATTCTGTATTATTTGATTTCTATAATGTTACCGCGATGGCCTAAATGATTAGGCCACTGGCAAAAGCTAGATCGCGCGCGTCTGCCTATTCTTCAACACTGGTAGACGCGCTGATCTAGCCGTAGCTGTAGCCGAAGTCGTCGTTTCGGACACGGCCTAAGACTGAACATGACTTAAAGAGTTCTTAAACAAGTCAAGTAGTCTCAATCTAATGAACCCATTATAACACTTCCCTCCACCCCCTTCATGTGTCACTATTCATTGTTAATTACCCCCTTGCTTTTTGTCTGCTTTCTGACCTCTCTGTCTCTCCATGGTCTCTCTCATTATGTAAATTCTCTCTATGCTCTATTATAGTATTATAGTAAGTATAATTTGGTTGTAATTTTGATTTCTTGATGTTTTGATTGTTCTCATTCAGGGCCATGCTGCACATTGTGCATGGCATGGGCGAACATTGTGAGAGATATGCCAAGGTTGCCAAAGAGTGTACAGACAATGGAATCCTTGTGTTTGCTCACGATCACAGTAAGTCTCTATGACCCTTTTCTAGATTCACATTTTTGAAAGTCAAAGTTGTATAAATTGTTCAGTTCTAATTTGCTTCTGTTTTGTTGATAAATGATCACTTTCGTACAATAAAGTTACCTCAAATTGCAGGTGATGTTACATTTTAGGAAAGCATTGGCCAATGTGTTGTTTAAATATTTATAAGAAGTTTTCCAGGTACATGATGTAGCTGCAGGGGAGATCTTTGCCCAGTCTTAGTTATAACATTATAAAGTGTGCACTGTGACTGGTGCCCCACTAAATTTTTGCTTCTAAAGCACTATTTTATGCTCAAAACAGCTTCATGAATTGGGCCAAGAATCGTTCTACCATGTGTTTTTTGTTGCTACATGTATTTGGAGTTTCTTATCCTTATCATAAAACGGAATGTCTAATATCAAGTTCCACAGATACACTAAATAAATATATTTCCAGATATTATAGGAAATGAAAGAACAGTTGTCGGAATAGAATCAGCTCAACTGAGTTCTTATTGTTTCCTTTTCAGTCTTAACTGTGTGAGAATAGAAAGTTCTGTGTAGAAACATGATTTGTCCTTAGTGTTTCCATCTTCTTGTGGTCAAACCAGCCCCTAACTCCTGTTGAGAGTGTACCACTCATCTTATATACCGCCCTCTATTGACAACTTACAATGTATAATGCAACTCATGTACTTTTAGAGCATTACTCACAGTAGACTGAACATGACCCAAAGAGTTCTTAATCAAGCCACGTAGTCATTGCCTCTTTCCTTTGTTGAGTCTCAATCTAATGAGCCCATAACACTTCCCTCCAGCCCCTTTATCATGTGTCCCCCAACTGAGTTCCTATTGTTTCCTTTTCAGTCGGTCATGGGCAGAGTGAAGGACCCAGAGCAGATGTCAAGGACTTCCAATACTTTGTCCGAGATTGTAATCAACACATTGACCTAATGAGAGATAAACACAAAGATGTTCCTTTGTTTATGATGGGACACTCAATGGTAAATGTTATCTCTTAAAACTTAAAATAATGTACAAACAAACAAAAAGGTAATTAGACTCTGGACAAAATTACCAACTTCCTCCTTGTAATAACTTGTCCATACAACTGTACTGTTTAACTTTTAACAGTCTTATTTAATCATCAGTTTTTAAACATCAACTAGAATATATGCTCTTACGTTTTGTGCGATTTCCCCCCCCCCCCCAAAAAAAAAGTAATAGGTCTTGAAAACTTGCATTATTGTAAGATTTTATGAGTGTTTTCTCTTTGTATTTTAATATGTAGCTGATTTTATATTTGTGTAAAGTGCTTTGAGGTTTTTCGTAAGGCGCTTTACAAAATGGTCACTTGTTATTATCTTTATTGTCTATGTATTGTCCTCTGTGCGTTATGTTTTGTAGCATTTATTTTCCACTGAAGTTATCATTGTGTGTGTACTTTTTAAAGTGCCTCTCATGATTTTTGTTCTATGAATGCAGGCGATTTTAAACCTCAATTGTTAAACTTGCATCAGGGATAATTAATGTTATTTGGTTTTTACCCTTCCACTGATGTGTGTAAGTCACTGTTCACTCAGTGCTTTCCCAAGTCCTGTGATGAAAAGAAACACCACACAGGTATATTTCTTGGGTGGATTCGAACCCAACCCACTACCTTTGCCGTTCCAGAGCGGGACTCGTGGAAAGTACTGAGTATACAGTGTTTAACATATCGATTGGATGGTAAAACCATATGGATTTTTCACTTGGTGCTTGTAAATTGTGTTTGATTGTGGTTTGCAGGTTTTTGGTACTTCATGTGTTTGAACAATTTGTAAATCGTTCTGTTTTAATTTAACATATTTTTCAATGCTTCGTTTTGGTGGTTTCAATATTTTGTTTTCTTCTTGTATTTCATTGTTGTTTGCAGGTTTTCGGTACTTCATGTATTTGAACAATTTGTAAATCGTTCTGTTTTAATTTAATATATTTTTCAATGCTTTATTTTGGTGGTGTCAATATTTATTTTTCTTGTTGAGGCCTATTACGAACTAACTTTTAGTTTAGTTTGCTTCAATGTTTAATTACTTGACTTCTTCATGTAGTTTTGGTAATTGTACACTTTATATGAAGTAAAGTTTGTATTGCTTAGGCCTATGTTACATATTTCAGCCACTTTATGGTGTTTTACATTATTGTGTATATTTTGGCTTTTTAATCTCTTGTGTACTTAAAAAGGACTTTAAAATAAATTGCAAGAAGTCTACATGAACTTTGTACACAAATTGTTAAACATAATATTCTTAGATGAATTCGTGAGAAATAATTTTTTAACAATATTTCATGATTCTTACCGACAGGGTGGAACTATTGGCATATTGCTGGCATATGAGAGACCATCTTTGTTTACCAATACTGGTGTAATCTTAATGTCTCCTGCTATCAAGACTAACCCACAAGTGGTGACCCCATTTAAGGTAGGTTAAAGGTCAAGAGTTCACCATTTAAGTAAGGTTTTACAAAGATATTGACAAAATAGGGACACCGCCAATATAGGGCTAGATAGCTCAGTTGGTAGAGCGCCGGCAGGTTAGTCCGTTGGTTCGAATCCCACTCTAGTCAATTCTTTGTTCAACCCCAAAAATCATTTTTTAATTTTAAGAATATTAATGCTCCGAACCACAACCCAGACACTTTGTCATTAACTTCGTTATTATTTGCTCTTGTTAGTCCTATTAAATGATTTAATTTATTAAATTCATAACCTGATACGTCAATAAATACCATTCAGAAGAAAGGGTTTTAGTGATAATGTGTCCCATGGCAATTAAAGTAATAGTTATCTGAAGCTCCTAGTTATCATTCGCTATTATTAAGAAGGGGTTGTTTTTTTTGCTGCCCGGACGCACATAATGTCTCATGCAATACACGCTGGTAATTTTTTTTATTTTTTGGGGGGTTCTGTAACTGTCATTAATAATCCAATGAGTTTAAATGTTGTTGATTGTAGCTCTTTATGGCCAAGGCTCTAGCAGGACTCTTCCCTGGGGCAGCTATGGGGAAACTGGAGGCACACATGATGAGCAGGGACCCTGAAGTAGTAAGTAGGCCTACAAATTTAAAAATGCATTTAACACTTGCAATAAGACGGTGAACACCCACACACAATTCTGAATGAATGTGTATACGCCTCTCTTAATACTTATGCATGACGTCATAATTCTTACCCAAAATGAGGCTATGGGCGCACGTTCCCCATCACTTGCAGTGGCTGCGCCCATCGCCTCGTTTTGAGTTGGCATTGTGACGTACCTCATGCATATTATTAAGAGAGGCTTATGGCACAACAGTACCAGGGTTTGCTCATCTGGAGTTTGCTATGCTCGGAACCATTTGACATAGCAACTCAACTGTCTCTGTAGTCTAAGGAATTGAAATGTTTACGGTACATTGTGACTACTAAAAGCAAGTCATTTTACCAGACATGATTCAAATCTAACTTGCAAATGGCTAGTTACAACAGAATTATCATCAATATAATTACCCTCATTACATGTATGTGCCTATCACGAGTTATGTTCTGTCATTGACATTTTGTCAAATTCAAATAACATTAATCCAGTAGTAAGTCTTTCACAAAATATTTCATGTCGCAGGTCAAGGATTACGATGAGGATCCCCTGGTCTATCATGGGGCAGTCAAGGCTCGCTTTGGAACGCAGACGATTGCGGCGATGGGACGTGTGGAGGCAGGACTGGCCGACGCTAAGTGGCCTTTCTTGCTACAGCACGGTGACAAAGACGTCCTTGCTGAAATATCAGGGTCAAAGCTTATGTACGAGAAGGCTCCAAGTAACGACAAAAAATTCACTGTGAGTGTGCAACTCATTTATTATTAATGCTTATAGGGCCATGTTATGTTTTGTTTGTTTGTTACCATTATAGTTATAACTACAGTTTTATAATTTTTATTTATTATTGTACATCATATTTGGTCTACTGTTTTCAGTATGATAGACTGATTGCACTACCAATGTTTACATCCTGTGAACATTCTCGAAGAATTTCCTAGTTGGTGGAACTGTGTTGACCCATTACTGGCATTGTTCAGCCACCGGCATGGTCTCAAGGTCTCAAACTCCAGAATATTCATCAGTGATTTTTAGAAAGAAAAGCCTCGATTAAACAAACAAATGCAACAAAAATCATGTGCTTTTTAACGCACGTTGATATGCAGTACGCCGTGTTTGTTGATGTGTAATACCTGTCTCAGGTCACGCAATGTTGGTAGCGCAATCAGTCTATTAAATATTATTACCGTTAATGTCATTATTAAGTAGGATTTGAAACTTTGCATGGTGGAAATACGATATAGAAAATGTCAGTTATTAAGTTAAAGTTAATTACAGCTAATGTCATTATTAAGTAGGATTTGAAACTTAGTAAGTAGGATTTGAAACTTTGCATGGTGGAAATACGATATAGAAAGGTTTGCAGTAACACCATGTAATGACTATCTCTAATGAGTTGGGGTGGTTCTGAAAAGAAGCGTTGGTTTCAACTCGACGTTTCGATCGGTATGCTCTGATCGTCTTCTGGAGAAAGAAGCTTTACTCCAGGAGACGATCAGAGCATACAGAGCGAAACCTCCAGAAGACGATCAGAGCATACTGATCGAAATGTCGAGTTGAAACCAACGGTTCTTTTCAGGACCACCCCAACTCATTAGAGATAGTCATTACATGGTGTAACCGCAAACCTTTCTGTATAATGTCATTATTCTTATTATAAACCATGGTATCACCATTTTCCTCAGGTCTATGAAGGTCACTACCATGAACTGGACAAGGAGCCTGGAGGTGATGGGCAGAAAGTCATCAAGGAATTAGTAGACTGGATCCTTGAAAGACTGCCAGCATGAAACAACTCATCATAAGATAGGTACCAGGTGGCTTGTCAACTAATGGTAAACTGGTAAAGTGACTAACCTTGGCATTGACCATGTGATTTACTTCATTGAAATGGCCGGTAGTATGTGGAGAAGACCAAAATTATTTAGTCAAATTGTACAAAGGACCATATTATGCATTTAAATCATGCAATTATTAACATGTGGTGATGGGAAAGGACACTTATTAGGGACTGTCCACCGCATATAGTCCCTTGACAAATGTAAAACTTGGAAACCCGCTTAAACACTCAGGGATCTGTAAATTATATATTTGGTTTGCGGTAACACCATGTATATATCTTCATGCCAGGAGAGTTTGTTCTTAATAGAACTGTCTTGCTATATATTCTACTACCGCAAAGTAGATTTATCGGATTGTTCAGAAGACTTCCTGTTCTGAAAAGAAGTGTCCTGCTTTTTAACTACTACCTGGGCGAAAGGTATAGAAAATTGGCTGTGACTACTACTTCAAGGATCGTTATTAACTGCACTGCTGCGGAGTGAGTTCTTAAACTGGTCCGTAAATTGCAATGAGAATTTGTGTCATAAATCGACTCTCTAAAAAGAAATATGTATACTGTACTACATGTGATTTGATTCTTGAGTTTTGGGAATTGATCGCAGTTCAACTGTTGGTAATGCTCTCTGAAATAAACAACTGTACCAATAGTAAAGTTGTTTACCAGTACTTGATTTATTTATACATGTGGCATTTTTATTGTGAGAAAATAAAACACACCGCAGGGTAGCCTCGTTCCCACAGCACACATGGCAGCCTCGTTCCCATGGGTAATGCAGCATATCGATCCCTTAGTCACTTATCCTTAGAAAAGAAAGCTTGAAAAATGATTCGATTGGCCCCTGAAAGCGACTGCTTTGGGCGTGTGCTAATGGGGCACCGAGTCATTTAACTTTATATACTTTAGACCAGTGACGTTTCAGAAGAGTTCTTTACAAGGTCAGTTGTACCTGTAGGGTTGCTACTAAAGTTTTTCTTATATTTTGTTGTGCCGGTGGAAAGTTTTCTGAGAAACTGTGCCGGTAACGTTTGTTGCAATTTGTATGGTGTACATTTAAAGCAATACTTTTATCAGGGAACATAAAGATGTTAAATAGCAAATTGTCATCCGTTGGTAAAAGTTGACATTGCTCAAATGATTGACCTATTCTTTATGTTACGCAAAGAGCTGAACTTAATAACTGTACCACCCAGAGGAGTTTCACTCAACTTACTATATATATATATATATATACGTGTAGCAACTTTTACTTGTGAAAAAATAGACTTAGCAGTTGCAAGCTGCTTGTCAACTAAGTAAAAGGGTCTATGGTACGAACAAACAAAATGGTTAATGGTCTTACGTTTCAAACGTAGCAGAGTCTAGTCTTAAAGAAAGACTCTTCAATGGTCAAAAGGGCAGCTATTTTTGCAATTTTTATTTTTGTTCGTTCCGTATTACACATGCACAAAACTCAAAGTATTTACCGGTATTACAAACTAAGGCATTTTTATAGCACAAAGAGGCATGTATGTCAAAAGATTAGTGACTATGTTTATTATCAAGTTATAAACCAAAAGGGAAACCGACTGGGTCAATTTCAAATAGTTTGTGGTTAAACAAAGAAAAGTGTATAAAGAGATATCTAAAAAGATATTTTGTATTATTAACTTCATGCAAAGGTTTGAATTCTTTATTGTGGAAACCTAAGTGCCACATCGAAATGCAATCTAAGCTATGGAAGTATAAAGTTATAGAAGTATGTTATAGAAGTATTCTTCTAATAAGGTATTAGATACCATTTTTATCAAATATATATTAGTGTATATTTTCACTTTCTAAAAAAATGCACAAAATAGTAATAATAACCTCAGTCTTATTTGTATATTTTGTTTGTTGGTCTTTCCTTAAATATTAACTTGGCTTTAATACTTTCTTATAAAGGGTCTTATCATTCCAAGCATAGATCTGAATACCTGTAGAAAATAATATGATGAGTGTCTTGGGAGCGGGATGCCCTTTTATCTAGTAGTGTGCTTACAGTAAACAGGGTTTGCGTGCAATTCACGTTCAAGAATAGAATAACTTGTACAAAAACCCACAATTTTTCATGTACACTTTAAGGGGGAGGGAGGGGGTATTGAAAAAGTGTACTGATACATTACAGGACTAATCGAACAATCATTAATGCTATCAGGTTTTGTTTTCAACACAAATAGTAATGCTCTGGCAATGTGCTTTTGCGCAACATCGTTGACCGGAACAAGGCAATTTATTCAGTATCTTTGGAAAGTGAAGCTTTTGCAATATTTGGTGAACAGGGTTTGGCTAAATCTGAAAAGTTACAAACTGAAATCATATCTCGGGGCCCAGATTCAAAGCTTTATTACCGTAAGCAAAGAATCGGCCCTTGCGGAAGCAGGGAATGCCACACTTATGTCAGTTGTATTTCATGGGTTAGCAGGGAATTTGGGTTATGCGTGTACCTACTTTACACTACTAGGCATTCTGCACTTGCACAGCTAGCGCAAAACTTTGCGCTTGCACGTTTGCAGAGAATGGTGATCCTAAGCGCAGAATTCGGCGGTAAGCATGAAATTGAGCCCAGGTTGAGCCCATGATCTTTGTATCTATAACTGATTATGTTGTAGTATAAAACTATTAATATACCACACTACAGACCGTATTGAATATGACGTCACTGTTCAAATATCTGCCTTACAACATGGCGTCTGTGCACGTGTGCGTGCGTGTATGCCCGTAGTAATCAAACTGGGAATGCTGCGTGCTGCGTGCTTCATTGATGTACGCGTTTGGGCGCGCATACGGTTTGCCCTTTAAGATGGGGACTTTCATAGCAACAAGGGGGTTACTCAATCACTCTATTCAGGAAAGTGTTGAATAATGTAACAAATCTATGTATGTATATTTATGTTGTTATAAATCTTTATGTGACAAGCAGTTTGTATACTGATGTACATATGCTGTACATTCAATCATTGACATTTCATAAAAAAATGTGAAGAAAATCTTTCAACTGGAATATACCTTTGTAAACAAGACAATATTTTTGTAAACAAAAACAAATACACCTCTTATAAAATTCAATTGGATCTGTTTATTTTTAGACTTCATAGGGAAAATTTGAATCAATATTGCAAGGTAATACAAACACATTTTGTAAAATAACTAATTTAGTTGAAAGTCGCTTCACAAAATACACCAAAAGTTCATTTAAAAAGCAGATGAAATAAATGTTGTTGTGCAAAAAGAGATAACTCAATATGCAAATGAATTTAAAAAAAAGTAGAGTGTCATGGACGGGTGGTTAAGAGCATCGAATTCAAGTTCTGGTGCAGTCACCGGAGTGTGGGTTCGAATTCCGGTCGTGACACTTGTGTGCTTGAGCAAGATACCTTACTATAATTTCTTCTCTTCACCCAGGGGTATAAATGGGTACCTGGGAGGGTAGAGGTTGATATTGTGTTTGAAAAAGCCACAAGCGCCGTACAGGCAGCTCAGGGACAAGGGAGCTGAGAAAGATTAAAGGGATGTTAATGGCCCAATGACCAGGGCACTAATCATAAACGCATTGATACGGTTATTGTGAAATGCGCTATATGAGAATTTGTTATTATTATTATTTTTATTATTACTTCCGAGTTACTGCAAAATAACTTACTTGAATGAAAGTACATATTATTCCCAAGTACCCAGTGAAGTGCTTCAGTGAAAAAGGTGATTTTGTGTCATTTGTAAGTGATGGTTGGCCGCCCAACATTTGAATGTGTGAGTTTTAATTTAACAAGATCTGACAGTTTAAAATCATTACCATTTTATTCATCACCCTGATTAATGGCTTCAGGGATGAAGCCTTTCACAGTCATCGGAAAAACACACTATTCTATGCAGCAAGGGTGTTGTTTTACCTTGAGCCCACATTTTCACAGGTTTATTTAAAGCATATGTTTGGAATATACCAAGTGAGGATGCTCGTCTTCGACGAGTATCCTGCCTTTTAGTTTGTTTTGATTCATTATGATAATTGTAAGATTGTATCTCTGTGAAGGTGTTGTCAAGATCACTAACTGTATAGACGATGTGACCTCTGACGTCACACGAAAACCATAACATGATTCGCGCACATACCACTGGGCAAAACCTTTGTGTTTTGCTTGGCAGCCAGCTAGAAAGTGTACTATGACTACGCTACTCAGTGCCCGGCGAAACATGACGTATATAGTGTTTTGTCAACAGAGGGCGGTTTGAATGTAAACATAGGTCACATCGTTTATACATGTATACAGGGTTATAGCTGTTTAAAAAAGCATTGGTGAACATTTTATATTTTAAAAAGATTTAATTCTTCTGTGGCTTACCTATACTGGTGAGTAAGCAATAAATTGATGTGAGTAAGCAATAAATTGATTTGACATGGGGACAATTTATTATAGTTTTGTATTCTGAGTACAATGCAAATTATGGTGATTTCATTGACTTAAGTACGATTGGACTCTCTAAAATATTTGACTGGGAAAACCTTAAAGGCACTGGACACTATTGGTAGATGTAAATACTCAAAATAATTATTAGCATAAAACCTTACTTAGTAACCAGTAATGGGGAGACGTTGATAGTATAAAACATTGTGAGAAATGGCTCCCTCTGAAGTGACGTAGTTTTCCAGAAAAAGGTAATTTTCCGCGATTCTGATTTCGAGACCTCGGATTGAGAATTTGAGGTCTCAAAATCAAGCATCTGAAAGCACACAACTGCATGTGACAAGGTTTTTTTTCCTTTCATTGTTATCTTGCAACTTGACAACATATTGAGCTGAAATATTCACAGGTTTGTGATTTTATGCATATGTTGAGATACACCAGCTGTGAAGACTGGTCTTTGACAATTAGCAATAGTGTCCACTGCCTTTAATTAAAAGCTCATTCACTTGAAAACTTTTGTGTGATTTTTTTGCAATTCAGAATTCCAAAACAACTGTTTATCTCACCAGGGCTACAGGAAGCTACAGGTAGCTATACCTGTAATGAGCAAAACTAATCAAATAAATGAATAACATAAAATTAATAAATACAAATTAAAAACTAGAAACTAAAAAAATTAAAAGTTAAATGTACTTCTCACCATCTATAAACTATACAAATCTTTTCAAATATTTAAATTTTGTCGAGACCGCCAACATAGGGCTAGACAGTGCAGTTGGTAGAGCGCCGGTACGTTAATACGGAGGTCGTTAGTTCGAGTCCCACTCGTGTCAATTTTCTTTGTTCAACCGTAAATAAGATAAAGTACAGTTACATGTACTTCAGTTATATGTACTTCTGAGTTTTTGATATATATATATATATACATATACATGTACAAAATATTAATTTGTATTACTTATCGTAGTTAAGTAAGATGCTCCTATAATTTTCAGGACACTCTAGATTACAATTCTTTGATAATTTTCCATATATCAAAATATTAAATTCAGCATAAATAGGTAAACATAGAATTTGTACACATAAAACAGAACAAATATGCCGTAGCATATCCAAATATTGGATGCAAAATGAGTGCATTGTCACAGTATATCAGCAGAATGTGGGTTCAAGTCCCGGCCGCGACACTTGTGTTCTTAAGCAAGACACTTGTTGGGGAGGTCCTTTGTGCTCTACCGGCCAGGCTTCTGATGAATGATACCCAAAATCCGTATTGACTGTCAAGGGGGTAACCTGTTTCAGCCCCAGGAGTAGGTTGCAATGGCCCCTGCTAAAGATAGTTAATTTGTAGTCCACATCTTGAAGTGGACTTCAACCCTTCTGTGTTTGGCGTCTTGCTTAAAAAACAAAACAATTTGAAGTCGCCCCAGTGAACTCTTTCTGTCTGAGTTTATTTGATTGTTATCCCAAACCTCTAGCAGTCCAATCCAAGCCTCAGTAATAGTAGATCAATCATATGTAATGAGTGCTGTGCCTCAGACACCTCGCTAAACGTCTGCACTAATCTTGAGATGTGATGTCGGATCTCATCGATGATAATGATAGAATCCGTCTCCTGTCTGTCTTTGATCTCCGCTGCGTCCTCCAAGATTATTTTCTCAAACTCTTCTGACTCGATGATCTGTTGGAAATTAAAACACACACTTGGATGGTTAAAATTCAACTTCCAAGTCCGAGATGTTCACCTTTTCGGCATCTAATTTGTGTGTCACGATCATAATTTGTTTTTTCTTAATATCTTTATAACCTTCATTCTTAGTGCAGCAAATATCTTCTTCAATTATTAAAATCTAATCACTTTTGAGTTGGTCGATAACTCTTCCTCCAATGGCAGCAGCTTCCATACATTAAAACATAACAAACCATTAAGTCTTTCAAAAATCTCTCAAAGCGCAACATGATGGAATGTCAAAGGCATTCACCAAACTTTCTCCCCGTTTTTTCCGTTTCTTTTTGTTTGTACTGCAATTAGCGCACTGAACGCCTTGTTAGGGAATTTGGGCATCATAAAATTTGATACAAAAATTCTGTTCTTATTTTTAGTAAACATAGTAGATTATTATTTCACAGCTGAGTGGACTCAGCTGTAAAATGCAAGTACTACCTGAGGAGGTATGAAATCAGCTTAGAGGATCGAGGGGACTTCTTGTTTAAAGGCAGTGGACACTATTGGTAATTGTCAAAGACCAGTCTTCTCACTTGGTGTATCTCAATATATGCATAAAATAACAAACCTGTGAAAATTTGAGCTCAATCGTCATCGAAATTGCGAGATAATAATGCAAGAAAAAAACACCCTTGTCACACGAAGTTGTGTGCATTTAGATGGTTGATTTCGACACCTCAAGTTCTAAATCTGAGGTCTCGAAATCAAATTCGTAGAAAATAACTTCTTTCTCGAAACTATGTCACTTCAGAGGGAGCCATTTCTCACAATGTTTTATACCATCAACCTCTCCCCATTACTCATTACCATGTAAGGTTTTATGCTAATAATTATTTTGAGTAATTACCAATAGTGTCCACTGCCTTTAATGAATAACAAGACAAAGTCTCAAGAACAAATGTACACAACAAAGTAGATATATCAGTGTTACCACTATATGCAATGCCCAAAAGCCACATTCAAAGAAAGCAGTCTGTCTTTTTCTAACAACCTTTTGACGCCATGCTCACCTTGTCTAAGTTCTTAGCGATGTACTCGGTGCACTGATCTTCCAGTTTGGTTAGATTGAACATTCTGGATACTCTCAGCACCGAGACGACATTATCCGCTGTTAGATGCCTGTAAATCTCATTAGCACAGACTAGCTTCAGACCAGGTAGGAGGTATAGATCGGCTATGCATAGAACATCGTAACTTGTGTCTTCTGTCAACTGCAATGAAACGGTAAAACATGGGTGTTATGATCAGATGCCTAAAACCTTCCATGTGGTTCCCTTTAAATCTCTCTCTCTAGTCGACCGAGGTCGGAATCAAGTTGAGATTTGCCCGTCCTTGGCTTTCCATCATTAGGTTGAGAGGATCAGCTGGCCAATGTTCATAACACTATTTAGTCTGGGGAGGTCAGACAAGAAGCTGGGTGTCTTTTATAGAGAAGTGTTTATTACCTGGACTTTCTCTGTGTACATGTAATAGACAACTTTAGCGAAGATCTGCGGTGAGATGTCATGTAGTGTGATGGTGGGTAACGAGTAGTGATTATCTTGAGCAATCTCTGAGAAGTGATCGGAGAGTAAGGCTCTGAAATACTCGCTACGACCACAGAAGAACACCTGAATAACCAACACAGAGAGAGGATACTAGTATGGTTTCTTATATCCAATTATTTGTCAAGAAATAAAGTACAGGAAGGTTAATGAGTGTATACATTACAATTTGGGGTGAACAAAAAAATTGACTTGGGTGGGATTTGAACCTGCAAAATTGCGTGTCGGTGCTCTTACAACTGAGCTACATGTAAATACAATTGGGACTCATTGGCAATCTCCCTATTGACTGCGTCAAACTTATATCTGTCAACATTTCAGCTGAATGAGTTTGAATTTTGAATTTTATTGAGTCATTACAATAGTTAAAAGGCATATACAATTTTTAAAATGCACACCAACATATCAAAACCAAATAATATTAACAGACAGCACCCTACTGTTCTGAAAATGACTAATTAAAAGGTACGAAAACTAGAACATTTCGGCAACAGCCATTTCAGCTACATTGAGGTCATCATGTCACCATCTTAGAGTTAAAATGATGACGCAACTATGGAAACCACACACCTTTGTATGTGTGGGCGCCCAAGTCAAATGACGTCATGTTCATAGGGTTCATTCAGCTGCTTACCTTGTGGCAAAAGAAGAGCTGATCCATAACTGAGAAACAAACATCAGCAAACGGTGGCTGATCCTGGTCCTCACCACAGAAGGGTAAAATACCGGGCCCATAAAACTGCAAAGATCCAATAGGTAACAATCAAATGAAAATGAAAAAACGGCAGTCCGTCTACTGTCTGACTGTTCAAGCTATCCACTGCGTATTTGAATAAATACCTGTGACTGATTGATCGAGAGATCATGTTAAAACATGCAATAATCGTTTTTGTTACGCACAAGACTTGCACATGCAGTCTGTTCACCTATTCCAAGACGTTGTCCATTTTGAGGGCAAAAAAACCCAATAAGATGGGTCTAGCATACAGTCATCCAATGCAAATGCTCTTGTACATACCTGACAAAGATTCTGTGGAACTGCAAAGTCTGCAAGAAATTGCAACTGATCTTGCAAAAATGTAGAGCCTTGCTGTGGTACGACCGTCACCATGGATACATGGATGCCTGGCTTACTAGGGACTGATGAAATAAATGATTTTTACTTGACTTGGGAAAATAATAGATGTTAAATTTGCATCGGGAATAAAGAATATTCATTTTGGTTTTCACCCATATATACTGATGTGTTTTTAGCACCGTACTCAGTATAAACTTACCCGAGTTTTGTGAAAAAAAAATCACAAGCATATTACTCAGGTGAATTTGAACCCTCGACCTTTGCAATTCTAGAGCAGTGTCATACCAACTAGACCACCGAGACTGTCCGGTGGCTAGAGGCAGGAAAATAACTTGACTAAAAGGCACTACCAGGACATGCTTTCAATGATGTTTCTGACAAAGAGGCTGTAATGTGACACGGCAAATACAATTAAATATAATTAGATATTCTACAATCTCATGATCTTAGCTACAACTATTAACACAAATTCAGATTAACGGATTTGGTACAATGTCAACATACATCATAAATGTACTCGAGGAGAGGTAGCTCTATTGCTGCCCATGTTGGTGATGCTAATAATGTAAAGCTACCTACCATATTGCATGATGGTGCGCAGGCTGGTTTCTAGCTGCATAATGAGCTCAGGCATTTGGCATTGTTTGGCAAATCTTACACAGTCTTCGTACAAATCCAAATGGACCTCCAAGTAGCCTGATGAGGGAGGGGGTGGAGGAAGAAGAGGATGAGATAATTGGGTTATTTCTCATATATAAAGGAACAACATCTGGCTTAATTTATTGTGTTACCAAGGAAGATAAAAGTGATTGTTTTTGGAACCCTGTTTGAACTTTGGGCACTTTTTGCTGTGAATTATCGAACAACTTACCTGTATAGATGTACTGCAAGATAGCTGTAAATGCTTGGGGTCGTACCTGTGGATATGGTGGATAGAAAAAGAAAGTGACTTGTTTGTATTTTTACTTCTTTAAAAGTTGACTCTATTAAAGAAACAACTGTCGCGTAATATCAAAAGTTGCATCCTCTTATAATTAAGGTGATCTCCTGGCTGACGCTTCCCAGCTTGATTGTAAGCTTGGGTGTGATATATCCCTGGCTATCAGTTAACGTTGAATGGCTTCTGACTGCCAACTTATGGGCTAGATAGCTCAGTTGGTATGGCACCTGCACATTCATCCCGAGGTCAGAGGTTCAAATCTCATTCTAGTCAATTTTTTTTAAAGCCATCATTGAAACTACAGCTTGGGCTTGGGTTATAAGACTCTGTCGGTAATTAGAAGACTTAACGCTTTCCGTACAGGGCTTTAATCAAGTGGACAGAGTCCAGCCATTGATTTCACCAATCTCTTCCTAACTTAGGATTAATATTAGGACTTAGGACGAGTTCAGTTCCGTTTTAGAAGACGTTAGGACGCATTGAACCCGTCCTAAGTTAGGACAGGTTACTCATCCTAACTCGAGATAGGACTAATCCTAGCGTTTGGTGAAATCGGCTGCAGCTCAAGCCCAAGCCCAAGGTCCAAGCCCTGTTCTCAAAGACCTTTGTTCCCACAACTTTCTGCTTAACTTATATACCATTGGTATTATGCACAGCAAGAACAGAATAAAATAAATGGAGTTGAATTGAAATGTATGAATTTTACTTACCACAGTATGCTTGATGTGAATGGTACTCTTATACTGCCATTTTGTCTCTAACATATCAGCAAAGTAGGGACTTCTAGCGTGAAGGATACACCGATGGGCTGGGAATGTCTCCTCGTGGACCACGAAGCAAATGTCTTCATAGCAATTCCCTTCAAGAACCCTGGATGCAACGAATCAAAGAAATGGCATAACCTACCCCAATTCAAATATTATATATTAAAAAAAATAGCATCCATATTTCAAATAGTGTTGATCCACACGCTCTCAATGCTATGGCTAAGTGTTGGCCATAACTATCAAAGGACAACTTTTTTTAACTTTCTAGTCAAAGGTCACATTTTCTTACCATCACTATTTGCCCGAAATGTGCTTGAATCTCATTTTGTTTTCAGTTAAACTATACAAGTCACAGAAAAAAAAAAAAAAAACCTGAATACCTTCTTAGAAATTCTTGGTAGCCGTCCCTGCGTGCTTTCCCTGTTGTGACAGCCTTCCGTGCTTTCAGTATATCTCTTATTTCGTCAGTGAGGGCGCCATACAAGCAACGCTCCCCATCGAATGTCTTGGCTTCACACAAGGCTCCTTTTGTACATAAATTAAAATACAAGTTGAAGAGCAGCATTTGCTTTTCTGTTCAATAAAAGAAGCCTTATAAAAAAAAAAATAGTCATTTGGTTGAGAATGCAAGCTTTGCATAGGATGTCACACTCTCGAGCAGTGAGCCATGAAATTTGACCCTGATGTGCAGTGGGGCAGTACCACAAATGCATAAGAACCAAGAGGGAATTTTAAAATAGTATCGATGATCACGTTTATCAGTATTTATTATGCAATATTGGTACCCAATACAATATTGGTACCCATATTCATCAAGCCCCAAACACTCCTGAAACCCCCTCAACTCCTTGGGAGTATGCAGCACCGGCAGCTAAATGAGTGCATAGGCTGCTATAGTGCTTGTCACTCACATCAACAATCTCTACCAACCACAAGGTTTATCGCGAATAGCAAAACATCAAGAGAGGGCGCTGTTGAACCCACACAAAGATATAGGTGATGTGTGCGCGAGTGGTGCATGACAACATACACCGCATAGCAAACTGCCCCATCTGCCTATCTCACAACGCATTGCCGTCTGAATCGCAATAAACCTTATTGCAAACGCAGGTTCCCAGTTACTCTTAAGTGATGAAAAGCAATCACAGTAAAGTGTCTTAGCAGTTTCTCAAAGGGCACAAGTTCAGTGAGATTAAAACCAACACTTTGATGACTTAGCAATCAGAATTTAAAAACTATTGACATAAGAACATATCTTGAACAGCAAATATTTCCACACAATTCGCACTCTATAATTTATGTATGGAATCTGTAATGATCAGATGGTTAATGGACTTGGGCTTTAAACCCAACAAAGTAATTTGTTGGTTTTTATTTTTTAAATCATGAGGGCATACTGAGGAACTTATTTTTACCATTATCCAGCAAGTAATTCACCACTTCCTTTTGACCACAGAGACAAGCGTAGTACAGCAAGGTACTGTCCCAATTATCTCGGCTGTTCACATCGACTTCTTTTGTCTCGACAAGGAACCTGATGAGAAAAGGAAATAATGTTGTAGATATTGGCTAATCATGATTTTATCCCTGCGAGATGAATATTGTTTGGTACAATGACTTGCTAATACTAGTCACAAGATATATCGCTTACAACATTAAATTCCTGCCCGCAGATGTTATATGACCCCATAAATCTGGATAAGGTGTAATATTACAGGTCAGATCCCCTTTTACCTATGTCACTTTTGTCGTCACTCTTTAACTAACAACATGATGCGTACTGAGTACTGGGTACTGAGTATACAGTGCTAACACACATCGGTGTATGGGTAAAAACCAAAATTAATATTCTTTATCCCCGATGCAAATTTAACATCTATTATATCGTTGCGGTACCCGCTGCCAAAACATAGGATTCGAACTGCCTCTAGCTGCCGGGCAACCTCGGTAGTCTAGTTGGTAAGACACTGCTCTAGAATTGCAAGGGTCGTGGGTTCGAATCCCACACGAGTAACATGCCTGTGATATTTTTTCACAGGACTCGGGAAAGTACTGAGTATACAGTGCTAACACACATCGGTGTATGGGTAAAAACCAAAATTAATATTCTTTATCCCCGATGCAAATTTAACATCTATAACATGATGCGTGCCCACCGGCACGTTGATTTCAACGCCGCTTATAGACGTAAACAAAGGGAGACTGTACTTACTGTAGCCTGGCCAAGTCCCCGGTCTTGCAGCAGTGGAAGGTTTCCTTCAGATCAGCTCGGTAGGTTGACATCTTCTGTGGACTTAGTCAAAGAGTCGTCTGAAACTAAAAGATCAGTGATGAAATTGAAACTCAAGGTCATCAAGGATGGTTTCCGCATTGATCATGTTGATGATTTTCAGACACATGAAATCTAGGAAAAATAACCGTAATATTATTGAAAGGATGGTTAGACCATAATAGACTGGTTTGTGTACACACTGCTGTAGCCCCATTTGTGTGGTCAAGGCTAGGATTCATCAGCTAGTCTAGCCTTGACCAAGAAGTTACCATGGGGCGCTACTTCGTAACTTTTGATTGCACTTTGACTGTGAGTGTGACAGTGTCTCACTTGATCAATATCAAACTGTGCATTACTCGTTTTTCATAAATACCTCAGACAGTTTCACTATTCCTATTGGTGGAGAGCGCGTCACGTGGGTGTGTATAAACCTTTGTTTATGACCAGCAAAAAGTGTTGAACATGGGCGTGACACGCGAGTTTGCACCTGTGCTTATAAGACAGTTTCTTCATTCCTATTGGTCGAGAACAACGGCTGAAACAGTTGTGCCACATCACGCGATACATGCGACGCACACAGCTTTCCCTTATAAGGAGTTGTTTACCCGATGGCGGCGGAGGGCTTTACCATTTCATAGCTGGGAGGGGTGTTGTGTTGAAAGAAATCATTCAACAATTATAATTTTTGCATTTATTTTACTTTTTGACCAAAAAGTGATGATGTTTTTGACCGAAAAGGTATTTATGAATGGGAATCAAACTGTGTTGAATCGGTTTTCAACTAGTGGTTTAAACCCGCCGAGGCCTGGTTCTTTATAATTTACCTTGACTTTGTCTCGGTAAAATTATCAAGAACCAGGCCTCGTTGGGATTAAACCACTAGTTGAAAACCTCTTCACCACACATTGATTCCCTTATTAATATTATATTATGCAATACATTACCCTACAGTCTACACATTGACATCAACAATAGCAATACATTACAAGGGAATGTTGCGGTATTAATCGGTGTCATTTACATTTGATTGTTCTACGTAAACCAGAGGAAATGTACAAACATTATTTAATAGAATTTTCTATATTCTACTATTGATGATCGCGATTATTTGTAGAAAATCGTTCACCAAAAAAAATGTCATTCCACTTACCTGGGATTCGGCGTATGACAGTGACTTCACTATGGAGAGCCATGATCGTCAACAAATTTAAAATAATTATTCTGGCATGTACAATTCTAAAAGATAATAATAATTAAAATTGATCCAATTAAAAAAGATTTGGTACTGTTTAGAAAATTTAACATAGTTTGACGATATGTATGATTCTTTTGAGTGACTGCCATACAGAATTGTATTTTCTTGTTTATTTTTGAATTACAAGGCGCTCTATACTAAATTATCTCAGCAAGGTGCACTGTTATTGTCAATTCTTCACGAGAAGATTCGTTATAGGACAGGGGAACCAGACCACAGACAACTTTTTTTTTCTCTCGTACATGCGCACAAAAAGAAAAAATATGTGGTTGACAAATGCAACAGGTTTTTCACTCTCAATTACATGTATTTCTGCATTTGTTCTTCTTGCGACACTGTGGTACTTCAACATCTTACGAAAGAGGAAAAATGCATTATCCAAAGGAAGGGTGGTCCTGTTCACCCGCTTTCCAGAACCAGGCAAAACCAAAACTCGTCTGGTCGCCGAACTTGGCGAAGCTGGTGCATCTCGTGCGCAATTGTACATGGTTGGTATTTCCTTTCTTTCTGTCTTCTATAATGAGGAAATAACTTGTTACAATAACATACAGTGTAGGTAATGCTCACTGACACAATAAGTTTCACAATGGAACTTGAAAAAAGGGTGGAAGTGTCGGACTCTAGGGAGTTGTTTTGAAAGGAATGGGGGGCGTAGTCTCTCTCTCTCTGCACATGACATGCTGCACGTGGTTTTTAGCCCTGGTACGGAGTCAGTCAGTGCATAGATAGAGTATGGTCAGTGCCGCCACTGCACTTTTAAGTTCTTAGGGCCAACAGAGGAGTCCAACTACCTCAGCTACACGTTGTTCACTATAAAAGCAAAGCTGCATTGTCTGCTTTTAGTTTTGAGTGGATACTGATATTGTCTTTTTTGTTTTGATACTGTGGTAAATAAATGAGCTTTGAACATTGTAATGTGTGGTAAATATTTTTATTAATAATATTTAATAATATTGTTTATGTTATTGTTAATCATCATAATGTAGCACCACACCGCACCAATTCTGTGTGTGGTAAAAGGTGAATGAAAGTGAAAGTGAAAGGGGGCGGGGCAGTGTTGTTTATAAGTAATGCATGTAATTGAAGCTCGCTTAGTAAACATGTCATTGTAAAATGTACGGTCCTACTACTTGCCGTCAACTCGCCGACTTGCCGTCAACTCATTTTCGTGCCGTCAACTCATTAAATTTACATGAAAAATCTATAAAAAGGGGCACGGAAGTGTTAAGTCTGGGCTAAACTACATATTTCTCATGGTTTTCGGTATAAATTCATTCACAAAAACGACTTGGGCCAAGACTAATCATTGTGAAAAAGCAAGATGGCGGCCGACAGTTTTTTGGCTTCGAGAATTTTTTTTCACGAGAAAAAAAATCAATTTTTATTCCGAAATATGACCTAAAACTTACGCGAATGCTCTTTGAGCTGATACTTTACAGTTCTATGCTTCTTTTGTGGATTTTAAATGTATATTGGAGGAGTTGACGGCGAGTTGACGGCGCAAGTGAGTTGACGGCGAGTTGACGGCAAGTAGTAGGACCCTAAAATGTATACGTGTATACTGCGACATTAAACAGCCATTGAATTCTGTTTGTAACCTCTTGCGACACCAGTACTACAAAATTATCTTTCAGCCCCTCAAAAAACAAAAACAAAAACACCATGAGACCTCTGGCTGGTCTTCTTTTTAAAATTAAATGGTCCAGTCATGACATTGCCTTTTTTGAATGTATTTGAATGTTTTTAAACTTGACAAAGCATGTAATTCAACCTACTGGCTGCAAGGATTAATTTGTTATTTAAATAAACCATTTCTGATCAAATCAACAAGACTTCAAGTGTTAAGCAGCCCTCACTTGAAGGTTACACGGGAGCTGATCGGTAAACTCAAACTATGAAAAAATAAAACATAATTATTTTAACATTCCAGACAGATCACATGCTGAACATCTTGGCCGAGTTCCAGAAAAGAAAAACGGACACAGCTGTTGAAGTGAAAGTAGCGGGAGGCAACGTCAGTCAGATTGGCCACTGGCTGGACCGGAAGGGCTTCCCTCCTGAGAGATTTAGCTGGTCAATGCAGTGTGATGGCCACCTAGGAACCAAGATGGCTCAGACCTTTGATAGTTCCTTCAAGAAGGGAAATGAAATTGCAGTTATTGTAAGTGTGTGTCTCGTCAATTTTGCTTCCAGTTGCTCTGATTACACTCCAATTGATCAAAACGAAAATTAGTCAACTCTCCCCCCCCCATGCAAAGTAGCACACAACAAATTCGCCCATTACAAAGTCGCCCATTACAAAGTCACCCGCAACAATGTATTTCGCCCATTACAAAGTCGCCCGCAACAAAGTCACCCATTACAAAGTCGCCCACAACAAAGTCGCCCATGACAAAGTCGCCCGCAACAAAGTCGCCCGCAACAAAGTCGCCCGCAACAAAGTCGTCCCTCACAAAGTCACCCACTAACAGAGTCTCCCTCTCCTTTATTCGCTAATTTGGGTTGATTTGATGGGAATCAGGGATGACTATCTACGATGGCTACGGTGACATTGTGAGGGGCGACTTTGAGAGGGGGTGAGTTTGTAAATGGGCGACTTTGTTGGAGGGCGAGTTGAATGGCATTCGATCAAAACTTCAGATTTTATTTTGGCCTGCCGAATTATTTAGAGAGACCTAAATTAACTGGTGGGGTCCTAAACAAAAAAAGAGGGGCGACAACGTTGAGCCTTAACACTAGCCTGGCGTACCTTGAAAGTAATAGTGCTACGGGCTAGTTAAAACTTCTTCTATTTGGTTTGACCTTTCTTGGCTTCACAAGCTTGCTGGCTGGAAGCTCAGGAGTCAGGGTGACAATAACACTGCCCTGCAAACTTGCGTCTTCGTACTATACTTGGGGGAGCCAAAGATAAAGGTCTGAGTTGATGTTTGTGGTCTTCCTTCCTGACACCAAGCAACCAGTGTAGCATTCTGGTGTTGAAACCATTGAGTTGTTTCTCTAGAACAGATGTTAATGTCCATGCTTCGCACCTTTAAAGTAGCACTGATTCAACAGAGTGGCCATGAAGAGCTATATATTAAAGGCCAAATAAAAAAATACCAGTTGATCGCCTGATTTTTCCAAAAAGAGGAGGATGAGGGCCTTTTAATTTTTTTTTCCAAGATGGCTGCTAATGTATTTAAAACCAAACAGGCCACCAATTCTTCAATTTGAACCCACGGCAAACTTATTTTATATCTATTTGTTGCATAAAGACCCGGGTTAACAAGGTCGGATTATTACACTAAAAAGATTCGCTGGTTGGCATTAACTAATTTGTTTTTGAAACAGAAGGTTACACGTGTTCGAGAGCATCACGTTAGATTCAGGAAAAGCCTTTATGCCAGTCCTTTTGAAAGGATGGATTTAACAAAAATCTAAAATAAAAATAGTAAAGCAAAGGATGTGGCCCCAAAAAAGGATGCGGGCAGGGATGATGAACTGGTATTTTTTTTATTTGGCCTAATTTCACCTGTTTATTCATGTTTGTGCACCAGACCTTCTTCCTGCGGTAAACACCATTTCTCATCCAAAAGCTAAACAATTAACTTATACTACATTTTACTCAAAAAATGTGCAAGTCCTCTTCCTTTTCAGATAAGTCATAAGTGAATAAAACATTTTTAAATGTTTTTTTTTTCCTTTTTTGAGTGTATGAATACAACAGAAAGATACAGTTATGACAATATGTTTAAAATCTACTTCGAAACTTAATTTGCAGTTTCATCTATCATGAGTAAACTTTGAAATTGTTTCCCCAGATTGGCAGTGACATTCCCGCTATTGACGCCGACATACTGGACGCTGCTTTGGATAAGTTGCATCGCTCGGACTGCGAGATGATCCTTGGTCCTGCAAAAGACGATGGATACTATCTGGTTGGCCTTCGGAAAGAAGTCAAGCACAAACTAGGTGGGCTTTTCTTTGAAGTTAATTATTGCAAAAATCTACAGTGCGACAGTACCGCTGATCATCAGGCCTGGAATAACACGGGGAGATCACAAAGACCATGGCTTTTGTTGCCCTGGTTGCCCTGGTCTTGGCCATTGTGCCTTGTGAAAGGTTTTCAGTAAACTTTAAGATTTTCAAATAGAAGTGACCTTTTCAAAATCATGTCATTGCGTTGACGATGAATCAAATTCATTGGAAGTGAATGCATTCCTCAAAAAAAAAATTAGCCTTTTAAACAATCGCACAACATCGGTAAACAGTATTGTCCAAAGGCCCATACTTCGTGTATAACAACTTGTATATCACAACTTATATATAAAATAACAAACCTGTACAAATTTAGGACCAATCGAGTCTAATCGGAGTCGGGAGAAAATAACGGGAAAACCCACCCTTGGTTCCGCACGTTTCGCAGTGTCATGACATGTGTTAAATCTGTCATTCTCGATAATATCGAGAATTGATATTGTATAATGTTTTCTCAAAAAGTAAAGTATTTCATGGAATAATACTTCAAGGGAAGTCTTTCACCATTACCTTCTGTAAACCCTGTAAGTTATTTGTAAATCTGTGAACTTTGAATTTTTGTTCTGTTCAGAAAGTGTCCAATGGCTTCAAACATTTGAGTTGGATCTATTTTAATTTATGTAGGTGATCTGAACAGCTTATTTGAAGGCATAGAGTGGGGGACATCCAAAGTACTCCAGCAGCAGTTGGATGTGGCTTCTCATTCCGGTATCAAGGTAGAGCTTATGTCACAAATCCTGACAGATGTGGTGAGTATATTTCTACATCCGACCCTAAGCAAGGCACTTTTAAACACTTGTTTGAATCTTTCTTTGGTACCAATTGCTTTTAGTAATGTATATATTTGTTTTCATTGTGTTATGTTTTGTGTTAGGCAAAGCTCATATATTCAGCCACTGTACTCTTTAATAACCGGTGTTCCTGGCTGTGGCTGCTGTATGCGGCGTAGCACCTTGTAAACCTATATAAGGTACTACATAATTGGGTCTCAGAATTCTTTCTGAAACCTAGAACTAAAAACCTAAATATAGAACTTATCTTTCAGAAGTTTGTATATATATACTCAGCGCCTTGAGTACCTTGTTTGGTAGATACATGCGCTATATAAGACTATTATTATTGTTTTTATTATAACTGTCAGACATTGCTAAAATCCTGTCCGTTCTGGAAACATGTTGTCTGGTCTAATTGTATTTTATTTCAGTTTAAGATTTTTACTGTAAATTGCCGAGGATCTTGGTCAGGGGTAAATGTGCTTGTAACTTCTCATCTCTGAACAGACATACATATCCTCCTACTGTGGTTTTGGGTACTGTCCTGGTGACCAGTCACATTTCTTTATATTTTTCTTTCATTCTGTGCATTTTTAAATGTGTTGTGTGCTTTTGATCATTTTTATGTAAGGGTCGGAGTCCAAATCTTGCATTCATATATTTGTATTTTTATAATTTGTGTATTTTGCTTGTGTTATTTTACTGTTGATGTGTATTTTTAAACTGTACATTTGCATACTGCTGATATTTTGAATGTATACATTTTGCATAATATAGGCCTATGTGTTACATGTAACTTGATATATTATGTGGTTATTTCTGTCGTTAATATTGTAAAAGTGTTTGTTGTAAACTTTGCTCTTTGAATTCCACTTACCCCATTTTCTCTCTCTTCCCCGTTTCTAAAGTTATCTGAGAGTTTACTAAAATGATGTGCTTTATACATATAAAACTAATTGAGTAATATTGCTTTTTTTAATTTGTAGGTCCTATATTCTGTTATTAAGAGCTTTTATTCATTGCATAACAATACCACACTATATATGGGCCTATGCATTATTATTATCATGAGTATAACTATTGTATGTTTGTATAAATCTAGTGAATTAAAATTAAACTAACATTGCAGACAATGTGAATGTTCATTTCTATATTTATAAGTTTACTACTATCTTATCATATTTTCCTCCTTTGAAGGACACACAAGATGACCTAGGAGAGTTTGAGAGGGCAGTTGGAGTGAGTTTAACTGACTTAAAGATGCCTGTTCTCTCTGTTGTAATACCAGTGCTGAATGAAGAAGCCAACATCCATGCTATTCTCACTTGTATCAAAGAGGTTTGTGTAGTCAAAACCACTTCACGTCCGATGACGTGTATATCCACCAAGATGTTTTTTAATAATACCAGAGGTGGGTAAAGGCAGTGGACACTATTGGTAATTACTAAAATAGGTATTAGCATAAAACCTTACTTGGTAACAAGTAATGGGGAGAGGTTAGTAGTATAAAACATTGTGACAAACGGCTCCCTCTGAAGTAACGTAGTTTTCGAGAAAGAAGTAATTTTCCACGAAATTGATTTTGAAACGCAAGTTTAGAATTTGAGGTCTCGAAATCAAGCATCTGAAGCACACAACTTCGTGAGACAAGGGTGTTTTTTCTTTCATTATAATCTCGCAATTGATGACCAGTTGAGTTAAAATTTTCACAGGTTTGTTATTTTATGCATATGTTGAGATACACCAAGTGAGAAGACTTGTCTTTGACAATTACCAATTGTGTCCAGTGTCTTTAAAGTGAAAGATTGTAGTTCTTGTGGTATTCCTTTATCACATCCTGTGCATTTTGGAATAATCACTGCGCATTTTCTGAATATTCCATTTGGTCCCTGATCATGCTTGACAACATCATGCATTCTACAGAGCAGTACAAAACGTCACTGGAGTGGACGCAAGAATATTATCTCGCACATCTTGTTTGTTATAGATTTTTCCGCCGATCAAATGGCAACGATCTACCTGGATCCCGGGTGATAAGTATTATTTTGTGCAATAGAGATTGTATTTTTGTTCTTTGTTAGTTGAAATCAGTGGTGTAACTAAACTTTTACATTTGTGGAGGAAGGGAAGCAAGTGGGGTTCAAAGACATATTTTCGGGGGGCTGTTTAATGTAACAAACAACTCCATTGGTGATTTTGTTTTATCACATTTGAGGCGGGAGCTCGTTGCAAGGGTTCTGAGCTGAGTGGAGGGTGTGGCTGCAGCCTCCCTGAAACCCCTCCCCCCTCCTCTGGTTACGCATTCGATGAAATGTGCAAGTCAACTTTGCTAAGCCTTGAACGGAACAATCTACGTAGCTTTCATGACAATAATTTCTCTATATTAACATTAGTTATTTGTACACTAAGTTTGAACACCACTGTATATTTTACAGTCAACTTCTCTATCTAACTTTTTCTTCGTTTGATTTTGTTGTTGCTTCAGAACAGCTCCTGGCCGTCATATATAGAGGTTATCATCTCTGATGGAGGCAGTCTCGATTGCACTGTGGAATGTGTGGATCAATTTGCAGAAGAAAACCCAGAAATGAAGATCAGTGTTGTCCAAGGAGGTGCTGGTAAGTCTCCTGAATGCATTAGAATGTAAAGAGTTCAATTCAGTTCAATCCAGAGTTCAATTCAATTCAATTGTTTTATTGTCACACATATATATACATAAACAGTGATATACACTTCAGTTTGCGAGTCTAAAAATATTAAAAATTACCCAAATACAGAAAACCCTTAAACCATAGACATACAATAACGAACAAATAAACAGTATGCGCACATTATGCAGATTTACAGTAAAAACAAAATTGCAAACCCCCCCAAAAACAAATTAAAAAGTATTAATCATTAAGTAACCTTATTGCACTGGGATAAAAACTATTGCGAGTACGGTTGGAGTCAGCTCTGATCGCTCTGTATCGCTTACCTGTTCTCATCAACTCAAACAAACTATTCGCAGGGTGAAATTCATTTGAAATAACAGATCTTGATTTCTTTAGGCAACAACAAAGTAGGGATTTTTTTTTAAGAGGCTAAAAATGGGTCTTAAGATTTCTTTGAACATACCGTAGTAGTAAACATTTAGTAAAATGTTGATGCATAATGATTGTTTCTCTTTTGTTTAAAGGCTATTTTAGAAACATGATTCAATTAAAAAAGTTTGGACAAATCACATTTGTTCTTGAATTTTTTTTCTTGTGGATTTTTTATTCTTCCTAGAGATAACTAATGAAAAGTTGCAGTCAATATGAAATGTTGAGAGCAGCAAAGACACACTACACTTTATATGCAAACAAAATGACACTGGGCCACAGGCACGAGGCAAGTGGTTTCAGCACTGGGTCAGTAAGCTCATGACTGGACAAGTCCGGTGGTCCTATGTCTTTGTTCAAAATACTGACTGTCAGTTTGATAAAAAACTTTCTGGTTGAGTATTATAAGGACTTGCCCATAATACAAAGGAGATCAATCACTTCGATGTGCTTGATCGAGCCATACAGTTTGTCACAGGTTGACTAATGGAAGCTGTTGGAAATAGTCATTTTGTATAATTTGTGGTACACTAAAGTAAATAGTGCTAATGCGAGCTGCTTCTGTGTAATTGCTGGGGCAACCGCCACTAGCTACTACTGTGCAGCGGCTACCGCTACTTTGTTGTAAATAGTTGTAAAGTTTGGACAGGTAGACAAGTGCTACTGTGCAGCAGTAGTACTTGCAATGCAAGCACAAAGGCTATTGTTAGGGTCGGTCCTTTGTTTCCTTGGGGCGTTGGCTCTCAGGAATGCCTGGAGAATTTCACTGGTATGCTTGAGTGTAGATGGTTGTAGTTGTGTATATGAAGGGGAGAAAGTGAATTGTAGTGCAGAGTACCAGTTCTGAAGTGAGTTGGGTGATGTGTGTGAAGTTGGGGCTATGCATTTTAGAGTTCTGCTTGCGATGCTACAGCACAGACGTTAAGATCTGGTGAGGCACAGAGGAGGACTGAGCTCAACAAATCATGGCCCTTATCCACCCGACTTTTAAAGTCTGGAGTGAATGATCGGACGCCCCTGATGACATGATAAATCACATGGGACCGTCACGCCAACATTTTCATCACTAGAGTGGAGTTGGGACTTAACCGATGGCAGGGTTTTCTAGAGCTGGAAACACAGAATGCAAAGATGAACATCCAATGAACAGTGCACTTCTCACGACCATTGAGGAACCATGATATTGTAGACTCGGGAGAGTTAACGAGCCTAAGGAGTGATGTGAACCCTTAGAGAAGACAGTTTGTTGAATAATTGTTGGATTGTAGAGAAGTTGCCAAGTACTGTGATATATTAGTGAATTATTGAGAAGTTGGAAAGTATATGGAGATATATTGTTGAATTATTGAGAATTTGCAAAGTACCGGAGATATATTGTTGAATTTATTGAGAAGTTTGAATTTGAGATCGAGGTGATACAAGGCGTAGAAACTTGAATAAACTTTAAGGTTACTTGAAGCCAGTAACTGTAACTCACAAGTTTAAGAGTCGGGTTGCCTCAATTTGAGGTTTGGAATTAGTGAATTTTGGAAGTTGAATTTATTGTATTTTGAGGTGTGGCCACTGAAAAAGAATTCAGATTGCAGAAGAGTTGCGTTGTAAATAAATTGTAATATTTTGTAAATATAATCTTGATTGGCTTGAGTGCAAATTTATTTCTGCAGTGTTTTATTCTTTCTCGTTGCAACAACTACCCCAATGGGTTGGTTGTGACACAGTTCAAATCTTTTCTTGTGACTGGTCTTGTGAAAACAGTTCTGGTCCAGCAATCATGTTAAGCAACAGGCCCTGTTGTCTTGTGGACTTTCTCCCAAAATTCGAGCCCTGAAGGTGTGTACTATGTATTATCATGTATGTTTTTAATTGTGTTCAGGCAGAGGCAGGCAGCTGAATGCCGGAGCACGAGCAGCCACAGGTGTTAATGTACTCTTTCTTCATGCGGACACTAGACTCCCATGGGCGTTTGATCGTTACGTCCTCCTGACATTGGCTGAACCTGGCAATGTTGCAGGGGCCTTCAATTTCAGTTTTGATGTTCTTCATTCCAAGGAGAAACACAGGTATTTAAAGAACAGTGGTGGATTTCACATAGAGTTAAGACTAGTTTTATCTTGAGTTGGGACGAGCTACTCGTCTTCATAGATCACTTAGGACTAGCCTTAAGTGTCCAATATCTCCTAGGACTAGTCCTAGCCTAATCCTTTTTGAAATCAACCCCTGGATTCATTTGTACAGTAATAAAACACTGGCTCAGATTTTGGATGAATCTTGTTTAAGGCACTGTACACGTTTGGTTATTGTCAAAGACCAGTATTCTCTCTTGGTGTATCTCAACATATGCACAGAATAACAAACCTGTGAAAATTTGAACTGATTGTGTCCATTGCCTTTAAATAAAAATTAGAGAATGTCAAGTCGTGGCGGTGCACTGATCTCAAGTTCTGGTGTTGGCAATCAAGCATTTTCTCATATTGCAACAGTCTGATGGAATGAGCTATTCAATGTCCTCAGAAACGTGCACTCTCTCAACACAGTAATATTATATTTTATTAGAAAGTGCGCTTTATCAGTTTGTATTGTTATTGTTTTTATTGTCAGAGATTTGGCTCAGCCCCTGGTAGAGATACTTATCAATCAGAGGGAATTTATATAGCGCCAAAATCAACCAAAGTTTTCTATAGGCGCTCAAGACAGTTGGATGGAATTAATTACGATATACTTGTTGGAACAGAAAACATTTGTGTTCATCATGAGATATTCAACAATATTGTTTAGCCTTTGGATTTGCATCTGAGCTATCTAGCCCTTTTGTTGGCTGTCTCCCTATTTTGTCAATACCTTTGTTTGGGGATGACACGCGGAAGCCTATAACTGCTGTCTTGTGCGACAGCATTTTGACTTTAAAACTTTACTTTTCAGATTCTGAAACTAGATAATTACCAATTCTGTACTTTATATTAGTAATTGATGTGACAATTATCATATTTTTTTGTTTCACGCCAGTCAGGATAAATGCAGCTGGTGGAATAGAAAACAGCTGCAGATTCTAGAAAGGCTGGTCAGGTTGAGGTGCAGAGTTTCAGGTAATACAAAATAAAATAATAAGAACGACAAATTTTGGTCTTTACCCATACACTGATGTGTGTTTGCACTGTATACTCAGTACTTCCCCAAGTCCTGTGAAAAAATATCACAGGCATGTTACTCGGGTGGGATTCGAACCCACAACCCTTGCAATTCTAGAGCAGTGTCTACCAACTAGACTACCGAGGTTGCCCAGAAGCTAGAGGCAGTTCAAATCCTATGTTTTGGCAGCGGGCACCGCAACGATATAAAAGATGTTAAATTGGCATCAGGGATAAAGAATATTAATTTTGGTTTTTACCCATACACCGAACTTACAAACTGCAAATTCACTCCAAACTCTGAAGATGCTTCACAACAAAATTAAAATATAATAGCATTGTTTCTCAGAACCTCCCTACCAGGGGAAATTGATGGTGCATGAGAGGTCTCAACATGGCCCTCAGCCCATGGAAGCAAGGCTGTTCCACACCCCAAATGAAATTGCAATCGCTATGCCCCTGGGTCTATATAGACCACAAGGTGTGCAGTGAAAATGTACTTAAAAATGTAAAGCCATCGTTGATGAGGTAATTTTTTTCTCCAGCCTCGCACTATGACTTTGAAAATATAGCTGTTAAATTGGTCCTTGACAAGAAAACTGGCAAAAAGATCGATTGTGGATTGATGGTATGTTGATAACCATATTTTTCTCATCAATTTAAGAAAATAAAAATGCTCATGCCTGATATGCGTCACGAAACGATAATGGGCCCAGCACGTTGGTCTACTAGTGTTTAGACATGTTAGAGATTTACTGTAGAATGCTGGGGTCATTGGTTCAAATCCCACCTGAGTAGCATGCCTGTGGATTTGTTTTCCTGAGGACTCGGGAAACACCACATATAGTGGTTATCACATATACAGATATATCTGTGTATGGTGATAATCAAAGTTATAAAAAATAACTAAAACTTAAAAACACTGGACACTATTGGTTATTGTCAAAGACCAGTCTTCTCACTTGGTGTATCTCAACATACGTATAAAATAACAAACCTGTGAAAATTTGAGCTCAATTGGTCTTTGAAGTTGCCAGATAATAAGGAAAGAAAAAACACCCTTGTCACACGAAGTTGTGTGCTTTCAGATGCTTGATTTCGAGACCTCAAATTCTAATTCTGAGGTCTCAAAATCGAACTCGTCATTTTAGAGGGAACCATTTCTCACAATGTTTTATACTATCAACCTGTCCACATTACTCGTTACCAAGTAAGGTTTTATGCTAATAATTATTTTGAGTAATTACCAGTAGTGTCCACTGCCTTTAACTGTAAAAATATTCATAAAATACTCCAGTAAGTTTTGGTAGTCTTATTAGTTTGCAGATGGTCACTTGACCATGTTTAAACACTCAATGTGAAATGTATGCACAACCTTCTGCAAGATCCTTTGATGTCAAATGGCCTCCACCCGACTGGTTTTAAAACAGCCATTTTAAGACCGAGTTGCCACTCTTTTTTCCCGTTATTTAAAGAATTGCTTGGAAGGCAGAATGTTTATAGTGGGTCATTTATCCTTCTTAAATTCTCATTTGCAGAACTTGCCTACGGAGATCAAGCACTTTTCATGTCCAGGAAAATCTTTGATAAAGCTGGCATGTTCCCACCGTTCCTTCTGATGGAAGACTATGCAATGGTAAGATAATTGATGAGTCCTCTCACAATACTACACAAACATTGGATGCACTATGAGGTGAAGCTGAGTACAAAATTGAAAACCAAGTTTCATCATCAGGACAGGGCGACAGTGCACAAACGCAACGCATTCAGTATTAGTTTTATGTGACTTGTGGTGTGTCATGGCAGAGAGCGGTCTGGTTCACCTGTACAAAGCTCTGGTGTTGTCAGCAGCAGAGTGTGAGTTTGAATCTGGGTCATGACACTTTGCCCTTGATTAAAGGCAGTGTAAACACTATTGGTATTTACTCAAAATATTTGTTAGCATAAAAACTTTCTTGGTGACGAGTAATGGGGAGAGGTTGATGGTATCAAACATTGTGAGAAACGGCTCCCTCTGAAGTGCCATAGTTTTCACGAAAGAAGTAATTTTCCATGAATTTGATTTCGAGACCTCAGGTTTAGAACTTGAGGTCTTGAAATCAACCATCTAACCGCACACAACTTAGTGTGACAAGGGTGTTTTTTCTTTCATTATTATCTCGCAAGTTCGATGACCGATTGAGCTCAAATTTTCACAGGTTTGTTATTTTATGGATATGTTGAGATACACCAACTGTGAAGGCTAGTCCTTGACAATAACCAACAGTGTCCACTGCCTTTAACCATTATTGCTTTGTAAAAAGTTGGGAAGTTTTTGCATTTTGCTCTACTAGTCACGCTCCTAGTGGACGACACCCGCTATATTAGAACTGAGTTTTGTTTTGTTACTCCCATGTAATTCTACCTTGTGTACATGTTCTTCATATGGTTTGCTGAATATTTCTCTGTTTACTATCAAATAAGGTTGTCTAGTTGACATGACAACCATGTTTTGTGGTCCGGTAGGTGGCAGCAGACTTACCCGGTAAATCCATCGGTCTTGGTAATGTGCGCATGCTCAGAACTGCGTAAACAATGGAAATTTACCTGGTAAGTCTGCAGACACATGGCTCCAAAGTCTCCCATTAGTGTAAAAATAGCATTGGATATTTCCCATATGCATTTGTTACATTTAATAAATTGTTGCATTACCCATTGCTACTTACAGGAATCAATAATGTTTTTGTGTTTGCCAATCTTCGTTGTTTTTGCCTTATACCTCATTGTGTGATATCTTTGTGAATTTTGTTTTACTGTGAATGTGATAATTCTCTTTCAATTTTCTTTCAAGGGTATCGAAGAACACTTAATAATAATAATAATAATGGTGTGTCATGGTAGAGAGCTGTCTTCCTCATAATAATAATAATAATGGCTTCTTATATAGCGCTCAGGTCCGTCACGCAGTGACCGGTCGTCACGCAGTGACGCTCCAACATTTATTACCCCTGGTCACTGGGCCTTAAATCATTCCTTAAACCGTCTCAGCTCCCTGGGGAGTATACAGCCTTGTGCAACAAATGCGCTACTCGGCTAAGTCAATCACAAGAACCATCTCTGCCCTCACAGGTACCCATTTACAATGTACCCCTGGTATAGTGAAGTGTCTTGCTCAGGGACACAAGTGTCACGACTGGGATTCGAACCCACACTCCGCTGAACGGAATCACCTGGGCCCAATTTCATAGAGCTGCTAAGCAAAAAAATTTGCTTAGCATGAAATTTCTTCCTTGATAAAAACAGGACCAACCAAATTTCCATTTGTTGCATATTGCGTGTTACTGGTATTCAGCTGTTGTTTGCTTATCCTGAAAATCACGTGGAAATTTGGTTGGTAATCCTGTTTTTATCAAGGAAGAAATTTCATGCTAAGCAAACTGTGCTTAGCAGCTCTTTGAAATTGGACCCAAAGCTTGAATTCGGTGCTCTAATATTCGCTCGGCCACGACACCCAAATAAACGCAAATGAAATCAATCTTCTCTGAGTGCTTGTATATAAGACCCTTCCCATGAAATATGTCAATTGCACGTAGCGCTTGCACACTTATGTTTTGGTTGGCAAAATGAGGGAACATTGCGCTGTTTTGTACACGGCTAATGGGTGTGTGACGCAGACGCGATTGCGCGTCTGCTTAGTGTACAACTCTATGGCGTTTGCCAACCAACAGGGTCTGTACGCATGCGTGAATGTAATTAGCATATTTCATGGGAAGGGTCCGTTCATTTTGATTCTGGTCTTGTCAAGTAAATTCTAGCCCAGTACAAATTTATACTTGTTTTGTACCTTGAAGCTCAAATATAATATCTCTAGATAATTACAATCTCCATTTCCTCAAGGTTTTGTTTATCAAGGGGGTGTCTCATCTTTTGTTTGTGTGTACCTTGGAACCTTTAAGTAGATAGTTTACCTCTACAGTCCATTATATAATTAATTATAATTAATATTATTATTAAAATCATGAGTGGCATTCTAGTCAGTATTTAGCTCTGCGTCCATAAACAAACTGGTTTTGTACTTTGAAGCTCGAAAATCTTTGAATATTTGGAAAGTGTACAATCTCCGTTTCCTCAAGGAGTTTGTTTCTCTCTCATGGAATTGGTTTCGGATAATGATGATTGACTAATTCACCATCAGGTCAAGAAGTTGCAGAAGTTTGGACATCTGAGAATCATTCAAGACGTGTCTGTGGTTACATCTGCTCGACGCTTACTGAAGAAGGGAATAATCAAGGTAAGAAATTGAAAATTTATACTCTAAGAAAATGTTAGTGTTGATAATAAGCCTTGTGGGAGTTTTCCGAGTTTCCTTGAAGGAAGAATCATCTAAGCAAACGAGTAAACAAGGGCACAGCTACAATCATGGGTACATATTTCCTTTTGAAACAGCAGTTTGTGGTCACATGACCATGTTTACCTGGCATAGACCGTAACGAATATGACGTCGCCATTCAAACACCTGCCCTACAACATGGTGTCTGTAGGGGTATGCATGCCGTATAAATCAAACCTTGCATGCTGCGTGCTTCATTTAGATGCGCATACGGCCTGCCCTTACAAGATGGCCACTTTCGTTGCAACAAAAGGGTTATTCAATACAGTCTTACGACATAGCTGGAGCGCGTTTAAGACCAGTTGGCTAAAGCGCATTCGGCTTTCATAGCCATACGCGTTGGTGCGCAAGCTTAATCGAGCAGTCATAATGCGTAATGCAGAAGATACATAGGGCACTCGTTTAAAATTGATAAGTAATGCCCGTGTATGCACATTCGACTGTAAATAAAATTCAATTAAACAAAACAGTAAAAAATAGGAGAACTAAATAAATACAGACGAGGTAAAATAAAGTGAAAATCACCAGTGGGTCTATGACTCCCAAGCCTCGATGACTACTCTGGATCTAATAAATATGATGTTGTCTGGTTTTTCTCGTTTTAAATTTCAGACGGTGATTATTAACCGCTTGATGATGGTCGGATACACCATCGGTATTGATCCTGGTACATTGGGTCGTTTCTATTATGGTTAAAGTAACACTTTGGTGATACGCCTTCTTCATACATGCATGTATATATCACAGGAATGCTGCTTAAATTCTGAAATGGCATTCCAAGATTTGGGTGAGAAGTTTGATCAAATTTTTAAGGTGCTACACAATGTATATCTCTTCAAGCTTTCTCGAGCAATTTTGGTGCATGAATAACAATAATTTGACTTGTGTGAATGAGAGACTTTTTGGGACGCGAGATGAAAACGGACTTGGAACATGTAAATTCTGCGCGTTCCTAGAGTGCTTTGAGACTTCATTGTAATTTTGCGCTACATAAAAACGGTTTATTATTATAATATGAAAGCATTTACATAGCGCCAGAATCCGCCTAAAAAGGCGCCCTAGGCGCTTTACAGATTAAAAGAAGTGTAAAACGTGAAGCCAATAAACATACCAAACTATATAAAAAACAACTGTGGTATGCTTAGAACTTTGCAAATAATCAAAAGATGAATTGCAAACTTGGCTAAATGATTCCGGAATACAATGGTCCGAGTCGCTCATGACATTGTATTTGTTATTAAGTTGCTTGTTAAGTTGTTGTGATGTGAACATTAGTTTCCGTCAGTCTGTTTTAAGTGATGGAACATTAGATACGCAATATAACAGTGCCTTAAAAAGGGTGCTCGGCAGTTTTTTGTTTTGTTTTGTTTTGTTTATGTTTTTATGTCTTTATTTATTCGGGGATGACTGAATGATTATACTAGTTCCTTAGTGTGCTTGGCAGTTTTTTTTTCGGTGAACACTGAATATTGGAGAATATATGACTAGTAATATTTTTAGTATTTTATCACAAAATATTTTTTGTCAAATCTTTTTTAAACAATTGCAGCTGAATCTAATATTTTTGTATAAAAAAGTGTGTCAGAAATGATTATTTAATCTCTGTAGTGTTAAAAAGCTAATTATGACTGCTTGCAGCTTATTTGTAAATTTGTAATATTTACATTCCTAGCATAAAAAAAACTACTTTTATTTTGGGAATTATTCGGTGAAATGGTTCAGTGAGGATGAATGATACCTTAAATTAGTTAAGATTTCAACTTTTTGCTTCTTTCATTTCTAGTATAATTATAATTGTTCAATAAATTAAGTAAAAGCTATTTAAAAGTTTTTGCGAAAAATATTTGCCCAGCTCTTTCAGAGTTTATGTTTTAATAAACTTAATGTGATGCGAGATAATACTCTTTAGCCAAATACTTTAAAAAAAGTCACATGACAGGTCGCTTGGCATTTTTGCGCTTAAGCAAGACACTTCTGTTGATGCTTCTCATCACCCATGAATAAATGTGTACCTGCGAGGGTAGAGACTGTTTTGGTATGAATGGTTAGCACGCTTGGTTGCTGGTGCTGCATACTCCCAAGGAGTTGAGACTGTTTTCAGGTTTGGGCCAAATTTGGGAATCCGTTGTCCAAATTTGATGTAAAGTGAAAAAGCTGACTCGAAACCGGTATCTAAATGAAAATTAAGCAGATATGTACCTTACAGTTGTATTAGTTGATGAATGATGAGTCAGTCAGGTAATATTGCTCAGTTCGTCTGTCAGTCAATCAATGAATCAATGGAACCAACCTTTTAGGAGATTACAGTTTCTCTGAGGGTGCACGGGAAAAATGATAACTGAACATTCAAACAGCGTTTTTTTACACAATGGCACAAGAAATTTATTGCACGTTATATAGTGATAAAAACAATTTCCTTTACTCGGCTCATTTACATTTGTTGTGTTTATAATAATTATATCAATAGTAAGATATGGTGGCTATTGCTAAAAATCTTATCCTAGTGTATAGGGTTTATATACCTGTATACAACATAAAAGAGTGGTTTAAAAAAAAAATGGATTTTACACTCTTGTGATTAACAACAATCCTTTTTTTATGGAAACTTTTTTTTATCTGATCTACTGTTACTAAATATTTAGAAAAAAAAAACATAATTTGGGACAAAATACATAAATTTTAAGACAGCTTGTGAATCAGTATACAGAGCAGGGTTTTATTCTCTCAATTTTGTTATACCAAGGAGAACCCTATTTTGTAAGAAGCACCACATAATTATACGTATACTAGTGTGTAGATGGATAAAAGAAAAACACCAAACATTCGATTTCTAAATGCATAGATTTCCTATTGACAGTCGACATGTTGGAAAACATTGGGTCATTTCAGATAATTTGGGGGTTACCCATAGTTTGTAACCTGTATCTATAGACCCATCTTCTTCAACACCAACTCCACCTTAAATGAAACCTTTTGTAATATGGAGCCATAAAAGTGAAATCCCAGTGGGTGGAATGGGCTACTATCCGGAGCGTGGGTGATACTAGTACATGTACACACATCCCCACGTAAGTAAAATGGATTGCCCTGTTGAGTTGTTACTAGTACCCAAATCCCCACGTAAGTAAAATGGATTGCCCTGTTGAGTTGTTACTAGTACCCAAATCCCCACGTAAGTAAAATGGATTGCCCTGTTGAGTTGTTACTAGTACCCAAATCCCCACGTAAGTAAAATGGATTGCCCTGTTGAGTTGTTACTAGTACCCAAATCCCCACGTAAGTAAAATGGATTGCCCTGTTGAGTTGTTACTAGTACCCAAATCCCCACGTAAGTAAAATGGATTGCCCTGTTGAGTTGTTACTAGTACCCAAATCCCCACGTAAGTAAAATGGATTGCCCTGTTGAGTTGTTACTAGATACCCAAATCCCCACGTAAGTAAAATGGATTGCCCTGTTGAGTTGTTACTAGTACCCAAATCCCCACGTAAGTAAAATGGATTGCCCTGTTGAGTTGTTACTAGATACCCAAATCCCCACGTAAGTAAAATGGATTGCCCTGTTGAGTTGTAATGTACACATAGCCCCATTGGGCAAAATGGTCGCTACATAATAATAGGGATACCACAGCACGTATATAGGGGAAATGGGTTGCTAAGTTGGGTGGAAAAATATACAGCCCAACTTGGTGAAATAGGTTGCTCAGTAGGGTAGGAATCTATCCATGTGAAATGGGTTGATCAACAGGGTATTGGATACCAAATTGGGGGTTTCAAGCTTGGATGATAATTCTGATACAATATTATTATTGACTGATATACATTGCTGGATATATTTTTGTAAATTTCCATTCATTAAATACAACCATATCAAAAATACCAGACAGTAAGGTTTACATGTTTGTACGACAGCTGCGAACGTGACTATACAAGTATACATTTGTTCCTCCCTCAAAATCAAGGACAACATAACGTCACATTAAAAACAAGATCAAATATAATGTAATGTTTATGCCTTAAATTAAAGCTGAAACTTATATTTTTTTTTCACTCTAGCGGTAATAAAAATGCAAACAAACAATTTGCAGTTTCTTTGTCCTTTTTTTGCTGTAACTTCTTACCTGCAAGACTGTAATAAGGGTATCCAAGATTGTATTCCAATAACATTGTATGAAACACAACTTATATTAGGCTTTATACATTACAAAGAGGCAAATAAGTAGAAAATAACGAAAACATTCCCTATATTTCACATAAATATGAAGTGCTATGTATATAAGTACAAATATAAGGGATCGTATATGAAGATTTGTCTTCAGTGTTTAGGAAAAAGTTATTGTTTTTACATGGTTAAAATTTATTTGAGAAGGAAAAAAAAACCAATACGATATTGTTGACGAGATGAAAATGGGTATCAAAAATGTTTTTTATTTTATTTTATACAATTGACAATCAATTTTTCTTCACTTCGTGGTGCCGTTTTCAAAAGGCATTTTATAGCATCCATCCATACAAAGTATATAGCCGGAATGAAAAAAAAAGATAGACTTATTCAATGAAACATAATTAAGGGTAAACGGCTCAAATTGCAACCGAACCTGCTGTTTTGTTCCAACGTTTTTGTTCACACTATATCGGGCGGAACATCTTCAACAATATGTTTGCTTTTGCAGTTTCCAGTGTGTACCTTTTGTGACAGTTTTCGCACTCATATAATTCAATTTGTGCATTGACGAAAGTGCATAAATTAGCTCTTTTTTTGAGTTATGATGGATACTACAGGAGTGCACTGTTTGGTTTGGTTGTATAAAAATACATACATATTTTTACCCAAACCAAATAGTGTCACAGTATTGTGTCCTCAAAATGGCTTATGAAGGCTTACGTCGTGACAATTGAATTCATAAACAACAATAAAACATTTCATGTAAAGACAGTCGGCAAAAAGTCGCTCTGTCTAAACGCCTAAACTCAACCACGACCAATTTTCAGTATCAAAAGCTATAGGCCTACTTAAAAAGTGATGTGGCAACAAATAACATTTTATACATTATTATGATACGACCTGTACAATGGTGTTTTCAGAAATCCCACAATTTGCCTCAAAACAATCTGAGTAGATGTACTTAATTTATAGATTTAGGTTAAATGTACAATGTTAGTGCAGTCAATATGGTATGCATTTTACAACCGGTATTAATTTGCTGGCCCTCATCACCTAAATATACTGGGATGGACTCAACAGCGCACTCTGTAAAAACCATGACTTATTATTATAATATTTAATTTATATAAAACATATTAAAAGAACTGTTAAAAAACACAATCGCGATAGATATTTTTTATTTTCAATTTTTTTTCACAAACATCAAATTTAGTTTCGATAGTGCCTCTACGTAGGAAAACAGACCGTCAATTTACCGTCAATATGCGTAAGTGACGTGAAACTGTGCAGTTTCAAACATTACATGCATGCAGAAGATCATAAATCAGAGCACCATTGCTATTTTCCCCTCAAATAAAGTGCAATATTTATAGTAACACCATAAAGAACTTTAACAACCATGAATTGCATTTTCTTGAAAAAAATACCCAGAACCTGCAATAAACACGACATGTATTGTAAAATATTTAAGAATGGTTTTGCAAAGTACGTCCACCAACGTTAATCCAGGGTTCGATTCCACAATTGTCTTAACTTAGGACTAGCCCTAAATTAGTCAGTTTCCTCCAATAAAACACCATGTGTATTGTAATGGTTAAGATTGGTTTGCAAAGAGCGCCAACCTTTAACTTAGGCTTCTGAAAGCACACAGATTTTTGCAACAAGGGTGTTTTTTAATTTCATTTTTCTCTTGCAACTTCGATGACCAATAATTGAGTCCAAATTCTCACAGAGTTGTTATTTTTGTTGCATATTATGTTGGGGGTACAAGTGAGATTACTGGTCTTTGACAATTGTCAAAGATGTCCAGTGCCTTTAAGCATCCAGGATAGTCTACAAGTCAAGACAGTGTTTTGGTTCTACGCGAGTGGATTGCCGTACAAGATGGCCTCGCCAACTTACACTCAATGCGTTTTTGCCAATTACTTATACAGTGGCTGCAATTATGCAGTGCATGTAGTAAACATTGACCTTTTCGTTGCAGAGCTTTGGTGTGTATAAAGGGACACATTGTCCAAAAAAAGGCGCTATTATGGTTGGAAAGATGTTTTAAGAGTAGAAGATATTGATTCAAACAATTCCCCGAAGTTAAAGTGTTGATTTTGAACTATTATGTTGAAGTAGAAAAAAAGTTTGTTCCACAAAATGGCGGACCTTTTTATTCACGGAGGGACATTTTGTGTGATTCATTATATTTTGTTTTCAAAACAACTCTCCAACCATAATCAATTCATATAAAATTATTTTATCTCGTGGTATTTTAGAAACCGCCAGAAATATGGCCACACATGGTTAGGACTATTGTTGATGATACCTCATCAATTGATTTGAATTTCTCGTACCAGAGAGTTCACCAAGGCGTTTCTCATCTTCGTAGTGAGTATCATTGTGATAAACCGAACAGTATTGCAGTTATTGTAATCCGATATGTCACAATGGTAATGGTTCACCATTCTCCTGAAGACGAGCAGAGTATACTTATTGAAACGTCGAGACCACACTGGCTCTTTTCAGAGCCAACTTCTCAAAAGAGATTTTTTACATGATTGTACCCGCAAGGTTGCTATTTATTAATAGTTTCTTCCTGTGGTTCCCGTTGTGTGGTGTGTTCGTTGTTGAATAATCGTGACTGACTTTTTTTGTTTTAATTCTCGTATTTCGTAATTCGTACGGCTGAGCTCAGCCCACAAGTGACAACTTCCTTTGATGGTAGAATCTGTCTCTGGTAAAGATTTATGGCTTCTCGTATAGAGAAATTTGTTGGCGAGTTGAACACTTGGAGTAAGTTTGGAGGTAGCCTAAACATTTGACATCACACTCGCACTTCGTGGCTCGTGAATTTCGCCATCAGAGATCTGCTGTTGAGCCCACCTGCATTATCACCTTTGACCCCGCATCAGTTCACGTGGCTTTCATTGTTCTGGAGATTCACAAAAAAAATCCGACGAACATGCGTATACATAAAAGCCAGCACATGTCCTTATCATTGCAGATCAGGGCAGGGGACCAGTCTATAGTGAGGGTATATTGCAAAGGATTCGAGTGGATCTCTTTGGGGAGCAGACGTGACGGAGAGACGATCTCCCCAAGGCAAGTCCAGATTCTTCAATGTTCCTCCTCGTCAGACACTCAGACATTGATGGCAGATGGAAGTTCATCTTGGAATCTCTCGGCGATTTTTGTAAAATGTTTTTTTTTCTACTCTTAAGAAACCCTCATGTCTGGTATGCATTCGTCCAATGTTATACAGCAACCAGACTGACTGGTTAATAAGTAATCCTGAATGGAGGGGAACGCTCTCAGAACACATCTGGTAGAAACTGTTGGATGATTGTGTCACTGGTATAGATGGATTGCACAATGACGCCATCGACCATCATTTTTAAAATTTAAAACAATGGAAAAGTGCATCTATCAGCCAATGATGGCCCTTCACACGTGCACGTTTCATCAAACATGGCAGCCAATGCACCGGGGGTCTATAGTTCGGCGTTTGTTTCTCACATAGTGTCTATTCTTCAATTGTAAATTGTACCGATGTTCAGTGAAAGTCGCCTTCTTGATACAGTGATGATGTAAACACATCCATGGGGCTTAGCCTGTGGACCAAGGCAGTGCCACGAAGATCCTCAATGATATTGTCAACTTACATGTATATCCGAGGTTACCTTGAGCGGTTCCAACATGTTAGATGGCTCTAGCCTTAACATTTACTTCATGGCCATCCATAGCAACGATTCCACACACGATAACATGATAATGACGTCATGACCCAACACTGTGTGGTTCATTAAGACTTTCATGTTGTTACTCCGTGCAAGATAGACTGGCAACCATGACACTGAACTTCATACATGCAATTACTGTGATGACGGTTAAAGGAACGCGACCAAGACGGCAGAGTCCGATCAGCGAGGAGAGTATTAGTTAGGAGATTAGATTATTCTTGAACTTCACGTCGATGTATAGTTTAGAACGAAGTGACGTCACTCGTTACGGACTGGAGGAACACTTGTGGCTGGCGAGTAAGAGTTTGTACCAAGCCTCGCTTTCAGAGTTGGGAATAAATGGAACATTGTCCAGCCAGATCATGGCTTCTCCAAGCAAGGTGTTCCTTCCAAATCGCCCACCGTCTGCCCATAGGGAAACCTATACGAAAACAAAATAAAGAGAGCAAAGTTATATTTTTATATTTCCCGCGAGGTGCCTAGAGTTTTTAGAATCTCATTTACATATGTTTGCTAACTTGACTTCATTGATAGGCCTAGTAACTTTCATTCATTCAGATGAACAAACTGAATTATTATTTTTAAAGTTAATTGTTTATAACCGCCAATGAGCACTCGATTAGCATTGTAGATTTGTTAAACTAAAAAATGTGTTTGTCGCAGGAATTAACAGCACGTGGCTTGAGACGCATGCTTTAATTAAATAACAAAAATGCGTGTGTAAAGTTTTTGGTCTTAATTAATAACAGTGGCTTCTTATATGCGCTCATATCCGTCACTCAGTAGAGCTCAATGCGTTTCAACATTCAGTATTTTTCCTGCAAGGTATGTTGGACTATATACGTTTGAATTATAAGATCTACTCCTTTTACATAGATCATGTGTAGGCCTAATGGTTTACAATGTGGTGTGGTGCAATACGCTGCCAATCAATTAGTGGCAATCAACCCAATAATTTTGTTGGCTCTAGAGATTTTTGTTCTATATTTATTTGTGGGTGTTATTAATGGACTGAGATTATGAGAATGATACTCACCTGTAAAGCAAGGCCTGTTACGCTGGTACTGTACATGAACACTTCGTTAAAGTTTGGTTCCTTGCTGAATTTGCAAATGTGCGTTTTCTTCTTTGACACTTTCCGATCACCTACGACCAGGTAACCCTTGACGTATAGGTCTGAGTGATTGAAAAGAAACAAAATAATCACACTTATCACATAAAAAAGGGTTATGGACATGAAGATACTTGAAATTATACTCTTACTTAGAATTAACATAATTTGGTGTTTGGTGATAATTTAATTATTTGACGATTCGTGATGTCTTCGATCATGTTTTTAAATCAGACGTGAAGAAGAGGAACAAATAACCATCCTAAAACCTTTTACCCGTGCCTTAACTTCAACAAACCCCAGCAATTCAACCTTTAACACCAGTTTGAAACCCAATCCAAATTCCATTCCCCATTCCAAAACACTTTAAAACCGAGCCACAACCTAGACTCAATTTGATTGCACTGCTAACCAAGAGTTCAACACTGTTTAATTAACACTCATGAGGTTATATTAAACAGGAATTGGTCAGCTAATGGCATCACGTGGCTGTTGTCTTGCTGGTGGGCCTTTCTGCGCGCCAAGCATAATGTGTGAAGGGAATCTGGCCAACACATTCTGCAAATTGCCTTTCTCTTCATTAGAAAGTGCCATGACGGAAATGGATGTTGGAACTTAAAGAGTGCTTGCCGTTATTTAATTTAGCAAGCATAATTTGGAGACATGTGAATGGATGGATTCTAGGAATACAAAATATAGGAATACAAAATTAGGTCTTGCATAAGTCTTTAAGATTTTGAACACCTTGGCATGTTCTGATACTTGAAGGTATAGCATGTTTTGAGCTGACACACAGTTGCAGACCGTGTTCGTGTTTTTTGTGTGATAACCTGTGACAAATTGGCATGATGGGCTTAATCCGTTGTTTGAGTCAGGAGAAAATGGTGCAAAATCAGGCACAATTTTAAGCATGTTAACACAGTCCTTAATTTTGGTTATAACAACCAAAACTAACTACCCTTTTTTAACCTGTGAAAATTTTGGCTTAAGCCGTTGTATGAGTCAGGAGAAAATAAGGAACAACCATGGTCAGGTACAATTTTAAGCATGTAATTAATCACAGTCGGTTGTAACATAGATAGCATTATCAGGTCCAGTTTATGCCTATAGGAGGTTGTTGTCAACAAAAAATAATATTTGACTAGCGGGATGCCGCGCTTGGCGCGGCACCCCGCTAGATGAGGAGGATTCTAGTATGTGCAAGGTAATGTGGGGTAAGGGAGGTATTCTTACAGGTAATAATCATTTTGTAGGATTGGATTAGAAATTGTATTTATAATCGGTATTGAATATTGTCATTTATTGTCTTTTGATAAATTGTTGAGCGTGCACAACATAGTTGTGGAACGTCGCCTCCCCTTCTCACCTTCTCTCTTGCGTTCTCCAACTAAAGGAATTAGTGTTTGAGCTTTAATGTTTGGGAAGGGACTTGTCTCTACTGACCTGGTGGGTTTTCAGTCTTGAACTTGTAGCTGATCTTGCGACACTGTATGATCTCAACGTACAACTTGTCCCCATCCGCTTTAGTTTCCTTCTTCAGTCCTATACGTATCTCACCAGTCGTCTCGTAGTCTCCTGCACAAGACACGGTAATACAAGACATGCTTTAAAACAAAAACTCCACCAAAACTGCATTGCACAGCTAGGTAACACTCTGATTAGTTAAAAAACATACGCAGACAAATTGGTGTCTGTCACAGGGTTGTCAATTCTCTCAAGTTAACGTGCCTGGACGAACAAGGGCCATTGCATTAAGTACAAAATGAGATGGGGGAATGTAAACAAAAATGGTGTTATAAGTAAACAAACATGATACGCTTGAAAGCAATTTGAAATATATTTTGTTGTACAAAGAAATTCCGATTATATGTGTTTTAACAAAATACTGCAAAGAGATTAAAATACATTTCAATTTTATCGTCAACAAAAATCATGAAGCAGTCCACGTAAATGTGTACAACAAAATACAGTTATGCAGCTTTGAATGTTCCCCAATAAGCGATATTTCATTCAAAATGAAGTACGTCAAAATTAAACATTAATTTGTTGGTCATTAGGAAGGGGCGTGTCGTTCCTTCTCCCCCATTAATGAATTAAAACAGACACAAACCCACAGGGCGAGATTGAATTATTGCAATATTCATTCCAAGGCCAGCATAAATCAGATAAGCTTCGTATCGAACGAGTGCACAAACAGCTTCCAAAGTTTACAAGCAGTAATGTAATAATACGATCTGTGGACACGACATTTGGAATGATTGGGGTGCATGAAAATGCGTGGTATGGTGTTTGATGTGAATTCCAAACTAACATTTGAACAACTTTGGTGGAATGAGGCCAGTGTGCTATCAAAATAACGAAGGCCGATTGATGCACACTACCAGTGAATGTATTAATTAGGTCGTGTTATATTGGATATCTCGGTGCTTTCACATAAATCGATCATTATTTCCATGACGCGATTTAGGACGTCATCAAATTAAAAGGAACAATAACACATGAAGAGATATTGAGAACTGTTCCCCAACCATGTATTTAAGCATTGGATAAATCATAAATGGATTTTTTATTCAGGCGCCATATTTGTACAATTTTGACAGAGCTTTTACAAAAATGTTTAATGAGGAATATTCAACAACCATGTATTTAAACAAATTGGATAAATCATAAATTTTTCAAGCGCAATATATTGTACAATTCTGACAGAGCCTTAACGAAATGTACAAAGAAGTACAAATTAACGGCTATAATTAAAATGGAGTTGATGTAGTGGCCAGACAGTGTAACAATGATTGTCACCAAAACTCATTGATTACGGGGTCTATGGTTGATCCCGGTGAAACACGTGTTAAAATGAACAGTTAAATCAGAAAAATTAGCACAGCGGCCTTTGGGACAAAATAGAGAGAAAGAGAGAGAGAGGAGTAGAGAGAGAAAACAAACGGGGAGACCTGGGCCCAATTTCATAGAGCTGCTAAGCACAACAATTTGCTTAGCACGAAATATCTTCCTTGATAAAAACATGATGTCCACCAAAATTTCCATTTGATGCATATTGCCCGTTACTGGTATTCAGCTGTTGTTTGCTTATCCTGAAAATCACGTGGAAATTTGGTTGGGAATCCTGTTTTTATGATGGCCAAAATTTCATGCTAAGCAAATGTTTGTGCTTAGCAGTTCTTTGAAATTGGGCCCTGCTGCTACTAGAGCATAGTACCCCGTGTGGGTTTGTAAGGGGTTAGGATGGGAGCAGGTCGGAGTTGTAGTTGAGGTGGGAGAGGACCGGTGGTGGTTTTGGGGTTAGGGTTGGGTTGGGTGGGGAAGGGTCTAACCTTTGAGTTTTTAGAGTATAACGACAGTAACGGGCTGGGGCGGCTGGGTTTAAAGATGACCTTTGAGGGTGAGGACAGGTTGTCAACGTGATGGCTGGGTCGAGGAGGGGGCGGGGCACTAAACTAATTAAACTATGGACCATGTACCTCTTTACCCGAACCCTGCATTCTCATTATTTATTTATTCGGTTTATAAATGTTGCAGAGTTTAACTCCTTCTGCAGTTGTTGTTTCTTATTAAGCCTTCAAATCATAAACCATCCTTGTCAGACTCCCTGTGGTCACAGTGACACCAAACACCGTCTAATTGTCATTTCATGAAAAGGAGACCTGCTATTTTACCTTACAGCGTTTGGCACTCTTTTGGATATGAAAATGTACCAAACTGAAGCTGACAGCCTATCCCACATTACCAATTCTTTATAAACGGGGTAAAAAAAAACCCAGAGATATTCGCAAGAAAGCATAATTTGTTTTCGATCTACTCGTAGCCTGTGTGAACATGCATGAACTTATTATTGGTGGAAACATAGAGACACCATACAGACAACCGTACCTCTATACAGAAGAAGATCAGATTGCCCTGAAATTAACATTGGAGGAGAAAAAGTCAAGGAAGAGGGGAAAGAAAAAAAAAGTTGTTGATGTAGATAGAAATGTAGTATAGATTCAACAAAGCCAAAAGAGATTTACAAGTGGTGCAATACAACCGTAAAACCCCACCTCATTGTTTAAAGGAACACGTTGCCTTGGATCGGACGAGTTGGTCTATAAAAAGCGTTTGTAACCGTTTGTTATAAAATGTATATTCCACTACGTCGGCAAGTCAGAGGAAAAAAATCCTCAAAATCAGCAGACGTTATAATTAAATATTCCCGTCTCGCCATTCCATATCACATGCTATAAATTCAATTGCCTATATTTTTAGGTCACACGAGTGGATTTTTTTTATGTGTATTTTTCTCTTAGGTCACACCGAGTGGATTTGTTCATGTTTATTTGTCTCTTCTTAACCTACTTTTTTGCACAAGCTTTTCAAAAGCTTTTTCAGTCAACGTACTTCATCTCGCAGAATTTGGAGCAGGAGATTATTTATCCTTGAAAGTCGACTATATGGGAATCTGTCTGCCATGTTTTAAAAAGCTTACTTTGTTCACATCTCACTCGCTCAAAACTGTCATCCAGGTATTGGTTTTCGAAAAATGTCGTCAAAGACAAATTAATCTGTCCAGGGAGGGAGTCTGAGTTTGGTTTGCTTTCTGCAATATTATGCATTGTCGGTAAATACTCGTTAATTTTTGATGGCAATGAAAACTGTTCGTGAGAAGCACTGCAGCTGTTGATAGTATTTTGAGAAAGAGTTCCCTAGGAAGTTTTATTTTTGATAAGTTTGCTCACACAAACAATTTAAATATATTATTATTTGTTTCTTCTTCCTGTCAACAGTCAGCGAGGCAGTAATTTATGCAGAACAAATATGAATTTTACTGTTATTTGATGTTGCCCTCAATTTACTTCAACTGTACTGTACTATTGTTTTCTTGTCCATGTTGAAAATATCTATAGAGACTATTTAAATGTTGGTAGCAGTTCTGAATGCTCCCACTTGGGCCGTTCTCCTCAGGATGACACTACCCATCCTACTGTATTCTGTTTCTTCTTGTGTGGAGTTTTATCTTGTATTACCGTGCATTGATTAGTTTAGATTCTCAAACCAGTGCATGGATGCCCCCTTTCATTGCATCAGATGAAGTAGGCCTATCTGCCACGAAAACTCATGCAGTTTTTTATAAGACTTAATTTTTTAAGTGCTATCATTAAATTCCTAAATGCATGAATGTATGAATGGAAATAGTCAATTAAGACAGAAACAAAGTACAAAAACAAACAAACACACAAACAAACAAACAAACAAACACCCGACATACAAGCAAACTTACTTGGCATTTCCGGATCAATGATCTGGCCTGGTCCCAGGTCCCCGGCAAACATTCTGGTATACATAGCAGCTTTCAGGTTCATTTGCATCAAGGTGTCGTCTTCCAGGTTGGGTCCAGTACCCAACTGTGGCTTACGTACCCAGAGGCTGGGCACACCGCCTACCAATCTATGGACAGGAGAGAACACAATAATCAGTAAGACAAAAACATAAACAGAACTGAAATAATAATAACGAGAAATGTAGTGTTTGTTTATTTACAAACACTTTAGGTGTTCGCCTTCCTGATGGGTCCAGTATGCAACTGTGGCTCGCGAACCCAGAGGTTGGGAACACCGCCTACCAATCTATTGCGAGGAGAGACAAATCAGTAAGGCAAAACATGAACAGAATTGATTATGTTATAGGGTATGTATTTTATCGTTGGTGTTGTGACTAGGCTCAAGTTCTAGTACACAAAATGTGGGTACGAATCCTGGGATTCCTGGCCCGGTCAGTCGCGAAACTTGTGCCCTAGAATCCTTGCCCGGTCAGTCGTGAAACTTGTGCCCTTGAATCCTTGCCCGGTCAGTCGGGAAACTTGTGCTCTTGAATCCTTGCCCGGTCAGTCGCGAAACTTGTGCTCTTGAATCCTTGCCCGGTCAGTCGCGAAACTTGTGCCCGAGAATCCTTGCCCGGTCAGTCGCGAAACTTGTGCCCGAGAATCCTTGCCCGGTCAGTCGCGAAACTTGTGCCCTTGAGCGAGGTACCTCAATCATAATTGCTTCTCTCCAGCTCGGGAGTTAGCTCCGATGGACCGACATCGTGTCCAAGGGGAAATAGAAATATTCCCAGTCGTTAAATTCTAACGAAACCAGAAATAAACACCTTAAATTTATTAATGTATACCAATCTTTAGAGAAAATACTTCCATCTGAAATTCAGAAATTATCAAACATGGAATAGTAAATAAAAGCTCGCTCGGTGTTTGTTTCGTTTGAAGGCTTAAAATGTACCGTACCGTCAGTAAAGGAAACTATTGGTAATATTTCTTTTTAAAGTAATCAAACAACATCGGTAAACAGTTTTGTCCGAAGGCCCACACTTCGTGTATCACAACTTAAATATAAAATAACAAACCTGTCAAAATTTAGGCTCAATCGGTCATCGGAGCCGGGAGAAAATAGTAGGAAAATTCACCCATGTTTCTGCACGTTTCGCCGTGTCATGACATGTGTTTAAAATAAATCCTTCATTCTCGATATCGAGAACTGATAATTGTTTTCATGTTTTCTCAAAAAGTAAAGCATTTCATGGAATAATATTTCAAGGGAAGTCGTTCACCATTACCTTCTATAAACCCTGTAAGTTATTTGTAAATCTGTGAATTTTTAATTTGTGCTTCTGTTCCGAAAGTGTCCAATGGCTTTAAAGACACTGGACACTATTGGTAATTGTCAAAGACCAGTCTTCTCACTTGCTTTATTTCAACATATGCATAAAATAACAAACCTGTGAAAATTTGAATTCAACTGGTCGCCGAAGTTGCGAGATAATAATAATAGAAAAAACACCCAGGTCACACGGAGTTGTGTGCTTTCAGATGCTTGATTTCGAGACCTCAAATTTTAAATCTGAGGTCTCGAAATCAAATTCGTGGAAAATTACTTCTTTCTCGAAAACTACTCCACTTCAGAGGGAGCCGTTTCTCACAATGTTTTATACTACCAACCTCTCCCCATTACTTGTTACCAAGTAAGGTTTTGTGCTAATCATTATGTTGAGTAAATACCAATAGTGTCCACTGCCTTTAAAGCTAACCATCAATAACTTCAGAGATTCAATTAATGTATTGGACCACCAGGACCAAGATTAGAGCCAGACGAATGTATACATGTGAATGAACTCGGTTCTATTCTGAAACTGAAGACAGATGAGATTCCTATGCCATTACCTCACGGCTAGCAATGTCGATCGGGTAACTGTGACAATCTATTCATGAAATGTACAGAGGAAGGTGCAACTCTAGATGGATTGGTAATTCAGGGAGGCTATTTTGAACTTCACTTCAATAAATTGAATAAAGAGACATTGGCAACATCAAACGATTGTTTTGAAAGCGTATGTGTAACATTCTCTTTTACATTTTCTAAAATCGGATTCGTCGAAAGTGTAAAATTAACATTTTAATCCTATGTGTTGTTATAAGTTGCATCCCTCTGACGTCATCTAAGTTCACATAGGGTCTATTCTGTCTTATAAGAGATGTTAAATTTGCATCGGGGAAAAATAATAATAATTTTGGCTGGCCAAAACATAGGATTCGAACTGCCTCTAGCTACCGGGCAACCTCGGTAGTCTAGTTGGTAAGACACTGCTCTGGAATGCAATAAGGGTCGTGGGTTCGAATCCCACCCGAGTAACATGCCTGTGATATTTTTTTCACATGACTCGGGAAAGTACTGAGTATACAGTGCTAACACACAACGGTGTATGGGTAAAAAAAACCAATAATAATATTCTGTCTTAGTTAAATATCGTACCTACTCTCACTATACTTGTTACTCTTCACTTAAGTCCATTTTGTGTTTTTGTTTGTCTGTGCATGTCTACCACAAACTTGGGCTTTTCTGGTTATGCCCCCCCCCCCCCCCATTTCCAATTCTCCTCTTACTGTTCTTTGTTATTGCGATTTTGGTAATCTGATAAATAAAATTACACAAGATTTGATAAAGAGGAAAACAGAGTTATAAGAAAGTCCATGATGTTTTCCCCTGACGAATCTTGCGGGGGTGGAGGGGGTTGGTGACGGGGGAAAGAGAGGGGGGGGGGGGCAGGTACTCAGTCGCAAATGCAGACAGATTGAATCTCTTAGTATTGACTGTTATTTCACCTGGCTTCGGGCTACCATTTGATTACATCTAATATCGACATGGGTTTGGGGTCTGCAGTAACTGAAGGTTGGACCGTCAATCGTGATCTATATCCCGCCCAAACGAAGCTGCAACGCACTGCAAATTACTTTTCGTTACTCGGGTGACACCGAGGACATGCTATCTTTACTGCATAACCCTCTCAAACATATAACAAATCCAATTTGAGAAGAAGAAATTGTATCTAATATCTGAGCGTTTACCAAAATTGCCGATAGGAGTTGTATTTCATAGTAAAATATTGCATATAGCTTACTATTTAGTGCTAGATGTTTCTGTGACATAATACACTCTAAAAACTTCCGGGTTTTGTTGGGGCCTGACCGGTTTGTGGGTTAGAATGTCTGGGAATCGTTGTGAAAATTACCCAGAAATGGGTCGAAAATACACAGACTCCATGTTAAACAGTGATTTTAACCACCTTTCGGGGCGGACAGACCTGTAAATGGGTCAGTCGCCCTGGGACCCGGAGCCTTGGTAAAAAATTGGAATCTGACAATCCACAATCGTAAAAGTGTAGATAGGGGAATCCGTACTACGTGGGGGTTCGAAATCACTGACTGAAAATACCACTGTTGGTTTCTATAGTGATATAGTATTTAAAATTAATTTTGTGTTTATTAATTTGTCCCCCCCTTGTTTTGTTCACTATCCGGTTTTGAGTCAGTGTGCACTCAAGGTTAAAACTAAGCCATCATGCGAACCTCATTATTTTGAACAAAATGAGTTATTTATGGTAATACTAAAAACGGTTTTCAGGGCCAATTTCAGCAGCAACCCAAATTCAATTTCAAGAAGACGCATTTTAATAAATAAATTTCCCCCTAATGCAATCTCGTGTTTATTTTTAGCTATACTATTGAATTCAATTTCCTTTTCGTGTACACATGATTTCGTTCATTTCATTCTACTTCGTTTTTTATTTATTTGTAGGTATTCCAGACTACATTTCCATCATTCGCTAGTAATTTTTTACTTGGTGAAACTTTATGGTTGGCCAACCTCTTGCAAAATTGATTGATGTGATGATTTGTATTAATTGTTAAAGTTAATAATTGTAAAGATCATCACATAAAATTAAAAAAACACCTTTATGGGTCTTTCAATGCAACGCTAGGACCTGTATTATTCTAATAGAAGTTAAATTTACTGGGGATAAAGTTGGAAACGAGCAATGGAGAGCTGTTGATAGTATACAGCATTGTGAGAATCGGTTCCCTCTGAAATAACGTAGTTTTTAAGAAAAAACTAATTTCTCAGTATAGTATTTGATTTTGAGACCTCACATGTGAGGTCTCGAAATCAACCATCTGAAAGCACACAACTTTGTGTGACAAGTTTTTTTTCTTTCATTTTTATCTCGCAACTTCGACGACCAATTGAGATCAATTGGTTTGTTATTTTGTGCATATGTTGAGATACACCAAGTGAGAAGACTGGTCTTTGACAATAACCAGAGGTGTTCGGTGTCTTTAAATGATTGCAAAGAAGAGATGTTTCAAGTAGATGTCATGATCATGTCAAACACACACACACACACCCACCCCATCCCATCCCGACATTGAATCAGGAAAACACCATGTCCAATTATCTCCCAACCAGCACGAGGACTGATTTACGCTGGATGATGCTGGGTTCAGACCCAGTCCCACCAGCTGTGAAGCCTAATCCATCAACGAAATGGCGCGTTGAATGATAAAGGGGAGCCGAAAGCACACACTGATGATGAGCAAAATGAAAGGAAAAATACATAATCAAACACCCCGAATGTTGATAAATAGCAGTAGGCCTTATGCAGAATCAATCACATATTGTGCTGATTTAAAAATACCTCGACCCCCACCCCCTACAAAAAAAATAAATAAAACAACACAAAAACAGATCGCTCTAGGTCTTAGTGTTTCTTGTTGCGTTATGCCTTGAGGTATTTGCTTATAATTAAAAAATATCATTCTGATAATTTATTGCTATTTATAGAAAAAAGACACCCTATTACCTTTAAGCGCTTTCTTTGTTGGCCCTATTATTTATAACTCTGCGTTGTCAAGTTAAACTTATCACACTGTTTGAAATACGACAACTTCAAAATTAATCGGCCTATTCAACGATTGTTTAAATATCTGAAAGTATACCCACGCTTACTGGCTGCGAAAATAGAAAATAAACAATTAAAGGGACAAGTCAACGCAGGACTATTAGCCCATTGTAACGTGTAGAACTGATGAAGGAGATTCCAATTACAGGAAATCTCATTCAATGGTTTGTATTTAATCATTGATTTGGGGGAAGATAAATTCGTTTTTTCCTTCTCTATTTTGCGACAACTACATAGCCCCAAGAAACCTGTTGAACTATGTACTTGGGTGATCCCGTTTTGAACAGTGAAATCAACGACAAAAGGGTTTATGTTTTTTTAAGGATTCTGTGCGTAGTTCAAACAAGTAACTGAAAGTAACTTTGCCTTAAGTTCAAACGTTATTTTATCGACAATGACAGTCTCACAGAGAGATTACGAACTGTAAAATTTGTATGATCTGTAATATTATGGATGTTCGTGTGGCACTTAGTGCCTGTTTGATTGATATGTATAAACACTCGACAAGTAATGATGGATCCGTTACTGACCCGGCTGCCAGAAATATCCCTTATATGCATTTATATGAGTCGATCAGTATGTTTGTTGATGAAAGATGCCTATTAGCCTTAAGTGACGTACCGAGTGCTGGATCAATCCTGAGAGGGATCGCGACGTGTACTAGACCGTAATGATAATATACATCATAGATACACGTACTTAACAGATCACTCAATTTTGTGCTGCTTCTTCTTCCTATAGTTTTTAGGACACTTTGCCTATGACAAATCTAGTTAATTTAAATGGCATGTCATTATTTTTTAAAAACATGCTCGAGGTAGCAAATTCTGTGGATAAGAAGTAACGGTTTCTATTCAATTTTGCAAATGCAACTTTAACATTTCTTTCGAACGAAGTGTTGGTTCTGATGAGAACAGCCGTCGGTTTGATCTCGACTTTTCAAACAGTACTGTGTTAGATGAGAAGAAGATGACGAGCAGAGCATGCTGTTTAAAACGTCTAAAATAATTGTTGACGTTTCGAACAGTTTGCTCGTCGCGACGAGTGTTTTAGACGTTTCATGAGTAGAGTGTAATGTTCGAAACGTTGAAACCAAACAACAAAAGATCCGAACACTCTTTCCAAAATAGCTTCATACATGGTTAAACCAGTAATATTTACTCGAAATTAATCATCGTATTGCAAAGACATTACTTATCTGAAATAGTTATCAGTAAGAACTGATCAACTTTGCACCCTTAAAGCCGTTAGATTTTATAAGCTTTCTATTTTTAGTGTCCATGATAACCACTGAGAATTAGATCATAGTCTAATAAAGTTTTGATTTAGTATTGGTGGACCGTTTTTCAGGAGAAACAAAACTATAGACGATGTGACCTGTGACATCACATGTTAACAAAAAACAATCACGCCTGGACTTCCTGCAGGCAAGATTTGTACACAGCCTAATGGAAGAAAACATAAAATCTTATATTTTATGGAGATTGCATTGTCCAATTCTTATCAACTTTTGATACGATGAAAGGGGCACATCTCAAAACTTGTGTAGCTGTTACTTTAATAAATCTTGGATTTAAGTGGAAATTATGACACAAAATGTAAGCTTTCCCGTATAACCAGTGCAGTATCTTGCCTGCCAGACGAGCCAGAGAATGTACAAGGTCACACTTACTGCAAACAAAAGTCACACGGTCTTTAGTGAGACAGGTAAACGTGGAACTTCTACCGTACTCCGAATACGAGTTCTAGCAGCAGAAGCAGTTTTGGAGAAAATTACAGAACGTTCAAACGTAGCAGCAGCAGGTGTAACATTTCGAAGCACAGTGCGCTGAGCACAAAGTTAATCACTAACTTAATAACATTACTCACTGTACAAAATAAAATAATACTAATTACAGAGTGAACACGAGCCACTGAGCCGGTGAAGGGAAAAAGCTGTGCGCACCATTTATCAAATAGAATTACTGTAAACAATCATTGGTTCGTAATTGTATCTTTGCAGAAAGTAATTCTGACAGTAAGTTCGTAATCAGTGAAATGGATCAAGGACGAAGTGTTAACGACATTTCAAAATTGTTTTAGAGTGGAGCGAAATTTAAGGAGCAGGGGGCATAACTTTCACAAGAGAGTAACGGAGCCCAGCTGCTGAAAATATGCCGGCAATTCACGTACGGCTGGTGTGTGGACTTTTGACTCATCAGTCAAGTCCATTGATTCTTTACTTGGGGTTGTCACCGATTCATATTTTTTTGAGTAGGCGATCCAAGAAACAGTGGAATAAATGAGGTTGGTCGGGAAAACAAGACCACTCTACTTTCGTCTATACTTTCGCTCGCAGCCTCGTTTTTTATAACGTCTCAACTTATTGTTGAACGTTATGCAACACTTTACATTTTGCAAAGCTTTTCGCAACCTACTTTTCGAGAGTTCATACTTCCTCCTTGCTCTGTTGCATGGAGAGTTCCTACTTCCTCCATGCTCTGTTGCATGGAGAGTTCCTACTTCCTCCATGCTCTGTTGCATGGAGAGTTCCTACTTCCTCCATGCTCTGTTGCATGGAGAGTTCCTACTTCCTCCTTGCTCTGTTGCATGGAAAGTTCCTACTTCCTCCATGCTCTGTTGCATGGAGAGTTCCTACTTCCTCTATGCTCTGTTGCATGGAGAGTTCCTACTTCATCCTTGCTCTGTTGCATGGAGAGTTCCTACTTCCTCCTTGCTCTGTTGCATGGAGAGTTCCTACTTCCTCTATGCTCTGTTGCATGGAGAGTTCCTACTTCCTCCATGCTCTGTTGCATGGAGAGTTCCTACTTCCTCCATGCTCTGTTGCATGGAGAGTTCCTACTTCCTCCTTGCTCTGTTGCATGGAAAGTTCCTACTTCCTCCATGCTCTGTTGCATGGAGAGTTCCTACTTCCTCTATGCTCTGTTGCATGGAGAGTTCCTACTTCATCCTTGCTCTGTTGCATGGAGAGTTCCTACTTCCTCCTTGCTCTGTTGCATGGAGAGTTCCTACTTCCTCTATGCTCTGTTGCATGGAGAGTTCCTACTTCCTCCTTGCTCTGTTGCATGGAGAGTTCCTACTTCCTCTATGCTCTGTTGCATGGAGAGTTCCTACTTCCTCTATGCTCTGTTGCATGGAGAGTTCCTACTTCCTCTATGCTCTGTTGCATGGAGGGTTCTTTCATCATTCATGCTCTGTTGCGCCGACAGTTTGTTCTTCCATGCTCTGTAGCTTCATCCTCCATGCTCTGTCGCACGAATGGTTAGATCCATCATGCTCTGTTGCACTCCATGGTTTGTAGCACTCATAGTTCCTTCCTCTATGCTGTTACATGGAGGGTTCCTTCCTCGGCATGCTCTGTTGAATGAGGGGTTCCTTTTTACCATTATTTGTTGCACGAATGGTCTCCTCAATGCCCTGTGAACCCTCAATCCACCATGCTCTGTTGCATGGAGGTTTCTTTCGTCGTTCATGCTCTGTTGCACGGATGGTTCGTTCCCCCATGCTCTGTGTCGAGATGTGACGCGCGACAAGATCAACTAAGTAGCCTATGACACGAATTTAGACATTCCACACCATAGTGCAGCTGAGTCGTATAGATAATTACACCGAATACGTTACACCGTTGTGGGAAATGTCATAATTCATCAGGTTCATACAGGTGAGGTAAAAATTATGACTGATAAAAGTATTATTCCAGACTCAAAGAAGACTTAATCTGACACAGTGTAAAACAGAGTAACCATCAATCTACCATGCAACACATGAGGAAATAAAACGAGATCAACTCACCTTTCGTTGCCGTGCCCGCCGTTGAGTAGAGCACTTTCCTCTGGTATCTCCTGCCGTTGCTGCTGAACGCTCCCCTCCTCAACCTCGACGACGTCTGCTTTCCCTGCAACACCGCACGAAAGAATAGCATCAAATGTACACAGTTTGTGCAAGGAGTATAATCATACATGTACACAGTTGCCCCTTGCATTCCAGTGTCAGACCGTATAACTCTGACACACAGAGCCAATATCACAGCAGTGCGTGATATGTACCGTATATGGTATACCCAGTCGAGTCGCGCGCAGCCCCAAGCCGTATGGGCTGTTCGCAGAACCAGACCTCCGATTTCATAGAGCTGCTTACACAAAAAGTAGCTAAGCATAACACTATTTTCCTCACCCACATGTACAATTTGTGACTGGCATCTTGTCTGCTTGGCAGAAAATTGTTAAGCAGTAGTCTCTATGAAATTGGGCCTTGCGGTGGACCGTCCCGGGGGGCTAACTTCCCGAATGTATTTTTATACCCACACTATTATTTAACCTAATCAATACTTACAGGGCGATACCAGACTGCCACGTGGGTAGGTAGTTTAAATGTCACAATGTAATTTGAAAGAGATATAGTCACGTAGGAAACGTGAATGATGGATAAATACGTTGCATTCAATGGGAGGGAGCTTTCTGCGAAACCGTTTTGCGCTGTGCATAGATCTATGCTTAACAGAACTCTCTCGAAACTGTTGAACTTAATTTACACTCGTCATGTCAGCTATGGGCGATTAGGGCTTTCACACGACAGTTATTGTTTATTAAATTTGATTAACAGCTTGTCTAGCTGAAAGGTCACGTGGATAATAAATAAGCCCTTTGCAGTTAACTGGGTCATGAATTTTCAATTGCAGTTATAATATACGGAGTGTATGCAATTAATTGTGTATTGTTGACATATTAAAATGCACTTAGATCGTTAAGTCTCATCGATTGCATTCAAACAAAAAATGTGTGGCTGTTATCAAAAATAATTATCTTTATCGTGGTTTTACTCCTACACCAAGATGTAACACTGTACTTTCCTGCCAATCGGGTGTGAATTGAACAATGGAAGTACAATTTGATTGAACTCTCGAACCGTATTTCATATTAATTTTATTTATATCAGTTCAGTACAGCATGTATATTAACGGAAGATCAGACTGATGCGAAATTGTTAATGGCAGTGGACACTATTGGTAATTACTCAAAATAATTATTAGCATAAAACCTTTCTTGGTGACAAGTAATAGGGAGAGGTTGATTGTATAAAACATTGTGGGAAACGGCACCCTCTGAAGTGTCATAGTTTCCAAGAAAGAAGTAATTTTCCATGAATTTGATTTCAAGACCTCAGATTTAGAACTGGAGGTCTCGAAATCAACCATCTAAACGCACACACCTTCGTGTGACAAGGGTGTTTTTTCTTTCATTGATATCTCGCAAGTTCGATGACCGATTCAGCTCAAATTTTCACAGGTTTGTTATTTTATGTATATGTTGAGATACACTAACTATGAAGGCTAGTCTTTGACAATTACCAATAGTGTCCACTGCCTTTAATCACCCATTGTGAGATTGATTGTCATTCTCGTTGGAATAATTTGGCCAATCTTACATTATTGTTTGATTACTAATATAGGAAACGATGATTTCTCCCGAAATTCAAATTTCTTGAACACATAGCCAATATAGATCCACAGACACGAGGTGCTTAACAGTAGACAATTATGCCTAAGTCTTTGTTTAGGTGAAGATTTAAAGCAGCTAAATATATCAGAAATGTGTTTAAAACTCACACAAAAGTCCCCACACCACAAATATTTAAAGTAGGCATATATATCAAGTTATCGGACTCAAATGGTAGAGTTCGGGCAACTTAATCCAGAGGTCACAAGCCCAAGTCCCACTCTTGTAATTTTGCATTTTGTAACATCCAGCTAATTAAAGCAGATGGACCATAGAGCAATGACCCCGCTCCTTGCTTTTCCCCCGTACCTTGCAGGGTTCGTTTTATTTCGGTAACTATACTAGTCATCACTACGTAACCATTGGTAGAATGTCTGGTTCAATGACTTGGACGTTCTAATTGAACTGGTTTTATCTTAAGAATGACAGCTGCAATAATCATATATCTCATTGACGTAGCTGTAGACTTTAAAGGCACTGAGCGCGTTTGGCAATTGTCAAAGACTTATACTCTCAATTGGTGTGTCCCAACATAAAGCATCAAATATCAAGACTGTGAAAATTTGGGCTCAATTTTGGTCATCGAAGTTGCAAGAAAATGATGAAAGAAAAAACAAGTCTGTACAAGTTTGTGTGCTTTCAGGTAGTAATTACTCAAAATAGTTATTAGGATAAAAATTCACTTGATACCGCAATATGAAACAGAGAACTGTTGGTAGTATAAACCATTGTGAGAAACAGCTCCCTCTGAAGTAACGTTTATAGTTGTTGAGAAAAAGGTATTTCTCACAAAAATAACAAAATACTTCAGTTATAGTACTTGATTATGCATCTGAAAGCACACAAAGTTTTGCAACGAGGGATTTTTTTCTCTTCATTATTCTCTTGCAACTTCGATGACCGATTGAGCCCAAACTTTCACAGGTTTGTTATTTTCTGCATATGTTGGGATACCCAAAGTGAGAAGACTAGTCTTTGACAATTACCAAACATGTCCAGTGCCTTTGAGTTGTCATCTTTGTGTGTGTTTGGAGCGCCAGATGCTCATCGATAACAGACAGATAATTAGTTGGCTGAGTCGGTTCAATGATTCTTCTGAAAAGTTTGTCCACATGTTCATTATAGAGAATCAATTACTCTTTTGTTTAAATGTTTAACCCCAAAATATCTCACAACTTATTGAATATATTGAGTATCAGAGTGCAGCCATCAGCACTTCTTTGGGCAAGTTACAAATAAATTTGATTAAAATATTAACGTGAAATGAGAATGTTTATACAGCTATTTTGAGGTAATTCAATGTCACTTGATAATTATTTCAAAACGATTTATCTTTTTTTTTGGCACACTTACTAAATATATTGTTTTCTAATTGCTTGATTTTCGTAAATGCCTGAAAGCCACTTTAGGTAAACATTTTCAAAGAGCTATTTTTATAGAATCGAGAAACTTACGATTTATCAGTTTATGCAGCCCTATGAAAATGGGCCTGGTATATGGTCACCACGCTTAGAGCAAGTGCACTGCACTCTTGCCTAATACCGACGACAGTTTGAAACCTCTATGTTTACTCTTTCATTGTTTCCACCTCCCAGTTACATCTACAATAGTATAATGTATTTACAACTGGAGACTATCACATTCAAGGTTGTCAATTCATCAGACTACGGGTTAGTAATTAGCGAGTTGTAATCTATAAATTGCTAATCTCATTTATTGGATTGTCCTTGGCGTAGCGGGCAATGGGGATGGACGACGACGGCTGTTTGATGCTTTGAATGCATCAATCCTCGCTAAAAAACAACCCTGATAATTATATCCAGAGGATTCGAAATATTGTATGGTGGAAATACAGTGTTAAGTTTGCGGTAGCACCATACATAACGTATAAGGTACAAACCTCAAGGGGAATAAAGACCCGGTCACACAGGCCCCGATAACGAGAACGGAAACGAGAACGATAAAAATGCACGCCCTCGATTGGTTGAATTGCTCCACGCAGAATACGCCCACGCTCTTTCAACCAATCGAGGGATAGCATTTTTATCGTTCTCGTTTCCGTTCTCGTTATCGGGGCCTGTGTGACCGGGCCTGAACTTACCTGTTTGTTCTTGATCAGTCTTAACTGGTTCCCGTGTAGGTGAGACTGCCACATGCTTGCCCTGGTCACTGGAGGGACTTTCCTCCAATCTATTACAAATTATAGAATAAAACAAATTAGCTTCTGGCAAAATTTAAACTTATATTAAAGCCAAACCTAGTTTTTCTTAATATACATCTTCTCATGATTCGATGAATCTTTCCAACATTTTAAGTTTCGTTTTTAACAATCACGTTTTGAGTGTGGGTTCGAATCCCAGTCATGACAATAATGCCTGAAGCTTTCCTCATCTGAAAACATTTACCTCTTCCTCTAAACAAAGTCTTATAATTTCATCAGCTTTCCAGTGCTCTTGACCGAAGTTTAATGTATTTATCGCATTGATGAAGTTTCAGGAATGACCTGATGAACCGCGAGAACAATGTTGTTCATTGCTTTGATCTGTCAACCAATATAATGTGCATTGTGAGTTGTGACTATATTAGAAGAATATATATGTTTTTTTATATATAGAGAACCACAATGGAAACAAGCTTTTTTCTTGCTTGTTTGTGCCATCCTCGACAACTCCTCAGGTTCCTTTGTCTTTTATGCTATTGTTGTTCATTTTCTGTTATTGTCCTTTGTATTATTTTGAAGAATGCTGTGGAGATTGTCTAATAATAAATGTAAATATAGTTTTGTTATTTTATAGTAGAAGCATCATTAGTAATGTAATAAGCTTAAGTGGTGGCTAAAAGACAAAAATAAGTGCACCTGTCTTCTTCGTGAATGCTTTCCGGTCCGTTGACTCTCAGAGCGGGTCCCTCTGCCGAGGAGCGCCTGGTCTCTGATGACGTAGAGGGCTTGTCGTGGTAAATACTCAAGTTCTGAGCAGACTTGGACGTCACGGAACCTTTACCATCAGCTTGTTCTATAAGTGAACAAAAAATGTAGATGGTGAACGAGACAATCTAATAAAGAGAGATTTAGGCCGTATCCAAAATGGCGGCTGCAGCTACGGTTACGACTGTTTCTAAAGGTGTTGCTAAGGATGCTCTGTGCTTCTTCGTATGATTGATGACACGGAAATCAGACGCAGAGATTTGTGAATCCGAACACACTTACAGTGAAAAGGGATTGAACAATACTGATATCGCAAGAAGAAACGCAATTTTGTCCAAAGAGATGTTTCGTTAGCTTGTACGCGCCACAGTCCTCAAATGGGTAACTGGCTATAGTTTTGAATACAAGGCGCATTTCGCTGAACTTAAATTGAACTGACACCAACATAGCCAACTCACCAGATGCTGTCCTTCTGCTAGGGTTAGTACTGGTGTAATGGAATATACTTGGCTCATTACGAGGCTTGGACGCTCTGACGTTACTAGGTGATAACTTCACTTTGTCCGTGGTCCTTTCTGGTGATAGGGTCCTGCTCCGAACTTTCTTCTCGGGCGGATTTTTTGGTTTCGGTTGCTGGTTGAAATAAACCAGAAAGTAATTTGATCAAAATGTTAGTTCGATGCCTCACCTTCCAACACATCCTGAAATTTGTTTTTCTTGCGTTGGTGGTGCATCCACCCCAAGCCACCAGTGTTTCCAAAGTGAAGGTTTAAATAAAACTGTTTGTGGACAGCGCTTAAATAGCCAGTACGCAAGAAGTTTTGAAAACGTTGTGTGGGCAGCTGGCTGGGTTAAGGTGCATGTTATGTATTGTGTTTTATAATGTCCCATTGCCATGACTTCTAAGAGAATACACTTGAAAAATAAAATTTAAAGTTTGAATGACCAGGGCAAGGTCGTTAATCCGCTGGACTTTTGTAGAACATAGACTGGTCCACTGTCTTAAGGTAATTCCCCATTGACTCGTGCACAAACGAGCCATAGTTTTTAATCGAAGCTCAGATTAATATGAAGTTGTGCAAAATAGATTAATTAAGGGCAATGCAGCCATCTTCTTTCTGCAATGCCCAAATGCAAGAAGTCAAAACGAGACTTGAGGATGGCAGGGTTATATCCACAGCTACCCTGCTTATGGATTCATGCCTATTGTGCCTGACGGAATCTGGAAACTGTTCATGGCTTATTATGGCCTATCCACCTTTACCTGTTTTTTCGTGGCTTCAGGTGTCCTCCTCTCTTGCGTGTTACTCTTGGTCTCCTTTGGTCCTTGCTTCCCCGTTGGATGCTTCGTGGTCACTGTGACTTTAACTGAGGTACTTATACTTGACGGCTTTTTAGTGGTGCTTGTTGGTGACGATTTGGGCGGTTGGCCTTTTGGGGGGCTTGACTCTTTGGTTGCATGGGTGGATGTGCTTGGCTTAGTTCTGTCTGTTGATTTCTCACCTCCGTTGACTCTGTTCCTATGTCCGTTTTGATGAGTTCCTTTGGTTTTATTTGACGATGGGGGTTGGGTTTTTGATGACTTATCGTGAGGGTGTTCTATGTGAATGCAAACAGAGCAATCAATATTCAATAGGATTCTTCAAATTGCATTTACTTTAAAACTGTATTACCTTCATTGTGACTAATTGGCACTTAATCTTTCTAACTATCGAGATAATATGCAATATGGGTCAACAGTGTTCTGACTCCCATCCGCAATTTAGTGGTAAGCTAGATAAGTTTGGTTTTGCATTTCAAACATTGCCGTGTACATTTACTATCATGAACGTAGAAGGGTGTAATTTTATTAGTGGAATTTAAGCAACATGCAAATCGGAAATTCTAATTATAAGCACCTGTAGTAAACAAACCGTGCTGAGAACTCTCCCCAAATTTTTGATAATTTCAAAGTGGTGTCATTTTTTTCACAATTTGTTTCCGATCACTGTTTTGTCCCAGTCAAACATAGTATTGTAACCTAGGAAGGCAGATCTTGCACTCTTAAAAGTCTAGGTCCAAATTGACTCGGATTCCGGTTCCAATGGGCTTTGACCCATGTCTGGGTCAAACTGACCCAAAAAGTCGGAATCAATGGGATCTTAACTCGGGCTCTGCGTAATTTTGACCCTTTTTCTGAGTCATTCTGATACAGATTCCAGATTATACTGACAAAGTGAAGGGCCAGGCCCAACGAGACCCAGATCCAGGTCAATTCTGACCCGGAAGTTTTTAGAGTGACCACAAATGTTTAAATTTGGTTAATGCAGTGAGATATAGTTTTCACTAAGTGCAGTCTAACAAAGAAATATATCAAAAGACTGAACAAAATAATTCCAATTATGAATTCATGCAGGTATAAATAGATACATATCAGTGCTGCTGTAGGGGAAACAATGGTACAAAGAAGGCGTGTCAAAGTCACTTCACGAAGGTTAACAAAAGTACATCATAAAAACATCACAATCTTCTGATGCGTTATTAAAAAAAAAATTAGCTTCGCATGCAGCAGGTAGAAATCATAATAAAATAAGAACAATGTGGGTTTGCTGCTACTCTGTGGACCGTCCTTCTCTTATGGTCATGAGGTGCCAGGTAGAGCCTGGAGGACTGGGGAAACAGACAACGCCAGTCTAAGAAAACATGAATTTGAATTCACGGGGAAAAATACACGGGGCCTTTAAAGCGTTTAACTCAGATTCAATACGAATGCCTTGGTGAACTTGTTATGGTTAATAGGAGTAATATATTCAAGTTTCTGCCAAAAGGGATTGTTGTTTCTAGGTGTCAATGTGGGATTTCTTTGATAAATAAAATGAAATAATTGTTTTCTGTGTGTGTAGGTTTTGAGAATCTGCATGATGGAAATAAGATGTGCTCTTACTAGAAAACCATGTACAGAAAACATTCTCATTAAGAAAAGAGCATGGTTGGTTCTTTGACGGCTGAAATATTTAGACTGTTGTTTTGCGTTTGCATAAAGGTACCCTCTCACATGTTTTTTATTTTGCTGCTGTAATATTGTGAAGGGGTTCAGGGACATCGGTTTACTATGAGTGAGCAGGTTCACCCTTTCCCCGACATACTACTTGTACTATACCCTTGCATATGTTTTGTTTGATGTTGGGGAGGCATGCCTTTAATCAGGCTTAAAGATAGTGGACACTATTGGTAATCGTTGAAGACCAGTCTTCTCACATGGTTTATCTCAACATACGCATAAAATAATAAATTTTGAATTCAATCAGTCGTCGAAGTTTTGAGATAAAATGAAAGAAAAAATACCCTTGTCACATGAAGTTGTGTGCGGTCAGATGTTTGATTTCGAGACCTCAAATTCCTAAACCTGAGGTCTCGAAATCAAATTCGTGGAAAATTACTTCTTTGTCGAGAATTACTCCACTTCAGAGGGAGCCGTTTCTCACAATGGTTTATACTATCAACCTCTCCACATTAATCGCTACCAAGTAAGGTTCTGTACTAATAAATATTTTGAGTAATTACCAATAGTGTCCACTGCCTTTAAGTTACCCAACTGCATGTGCCTGGAACCAATTTCACTGCCAGAGCTGCTAATGGCATAATGAAAAGGGAACCACCATGGATTATAAACCCGATGACATTTTGGTATTTTAACTTACTTCCAGCTCGTTAAAGGCAGTGGACACTATTGGTAATTGTCAAAGACTAGCCTCCACAGTTGGTGTATCTCAACATATGCATAAAATAACAAACCTGTGAAAACTTGAGCTCAATCGGTCTTCGAACTTGCGAGATAATAATGAAAGAAAGAAACACACACCCATGCCACACGAAGTTGTGTGCGTTTAGATGGTTGATTTCGAGACCTCAAGTTCTAAATCTGAGGTCTCGAAATCAAATTCGTGGAAAATTACTTCTTTCTCGAAAACTATGGCACTTCAGAGGAAGCAATTTCTCACAATGTTTTATACCATCAACCTCTCCCCATTACTCGTCACCAAGTACGGTTTTATGGTAGTAATTATTTTGAGTAATTACCAATAGTGTCCACTGCCTTTAAAACTGACCCGTTGTTGTTCGGTTTCAAAAGGGCTGTTGTCGGCCAAAACTGAAGACAATGCCTTAAAATAGTATCTAGTGACATGACCCAATGTTAAAGAACTTTGAACATCATCAAGAAGCATGCCGACTGACAAGCCTATAGACTTACTAAAAGTCGGCTGTGTGTGAAGTTCATCTGTTAATGTTACGGGATGGTGAATGTAAGGTTAAAGTTAATCTCAACTAAAAAATTAGTACAAGTTAGAAGAAAAAATCATGTTATGTTAAAGTCAGTAAAAAACTCATATAAATCAAATGAATTAAAAAAGATAAAATGTATAGTTACATGATAGCTAGATGTGAAGTGAAAAGTAAGAAGACGTCCTCAGTCCTGAAATAATTTGTTTTTTAATTTGAATTTTTTTTGGAGGCGTTGGGGGAAAAAGGAAGAGCACAATAATGAACAACAAAAAACAAGGGCTCGCTTTAGGGGGGATTCAAAACATGACACTAAAAACACACATGATCTCGGACACTAAAAAAAAAAAATCGCCAGGCAAGTGAGTAGCAGAGAGTCTATCCATACCTTTGTAAAAGTTGTTTCTTTCGTTGTTTAGGACTCTTTGTCAGGCTGGTGGTGTGCACAGAAAGTATACACTCGCGTTAAAAAAAATATATTCATACAGTTCAACATTTTAGAGCAAAGCAGATGCTATTCATCTCCCTTGATTTAGTTGTGGCTGCAGGGTGTGTTGAACAACAGGTTTTAAACATGGACTTTACAATACTGTGCTCTTCCCGAGATAATATGGGCTAACTTTCTTAAAGCAGTTTATGGTATCCTCAATTAACATTACAAGCAGAATAAATTGCCGCGCTCACGTCGTGTTAAACAACACTCTGCTAACAACTTTACAGCCGAGCAGCAGACAAGATTAGCGCGGGTTTGCGTCTGTTTTCAGCAGTGTTTTGTAGGCAGATATTTACTGCTTTTACATGCTTTAAGAAACCGGACCCAATTAATCCAAGTTGAGTTGGAATAACATGTGTTTTGATATAATTAGAGAAGTAGACCGTGAGTTGTTGAAATCAATTATTTAAAAAACTTGTTCCCCTTTCCTGACCCACCCCCACCCACCCCGAAACTAAACAGTTGAGACAACTGGACAAAACAAAGAGAGGAGGAATTAACTAGTTTTGAACGAGAGAAGAACAGTGGCCACTTCGTAGCCTCTTATATCAGCCTGCATATGGAGAGACGACAGAGTGTGAGAAGCATATTGTATTGCCGACAATGGTCACCAAGAAAACGGCAACAGGAAAAATAAAAAAATAACGAACATGCACTACGAAGCGACTGGAAATGCGGAACAAGAATGTTCAATGGACAGTTATTCACACATTCTCAAAAGTGACACAAAAGAGATAGACACTGAAAAACCAAGTGACCAAATATGTTGTGTAGCTACAAGATAACACATACCACCATAAATGAACCTTTCGACTTGTGATGTAATGAAATGAAGAGGCCATTGCTTTGTCGATAGACTATAGCTTGTGCAAGAAAAGGATGACTTTGACAAGTTACGGTCATTGGCAACAAACTCGCTGCTAGAATCTAGGATTCGAACTGCCACTAGCTACCGGGCAACCTGAGTGGTCTACTTGGTAAGAATTGCAAAGGTCGTGGATTCGACACGAGTAATATGTCTGAGTTTGTTTCCGCAGAGCTCGGGAAAGTACTGAGTATACAGTGCTGACACACATCGGTATTTAGTCATGACTACAACAGTTTCGTGAAGTATGGTCGATGTGAACGTAGTAAGTGAGTTTCTAGGTTTTGTTTTTTTCCAGCTCTTTCTCAAGGAAAGTGTCTAAAAGGAAAATGATAATCATTTTGTAGAAAATGTCTTACCCTGGCTCCAGCCAGACTTGTCGCTCTGTGTGGACCTGTCCGTGTCATATTCGTAGCCAGACGAGCGAGAACTCTGCGAGTCCGACTCCATCAACTGCTGTGCCGCACTCCCCACCTGCACCCTCTCCATCGACCGCGAGAGGGCGCGCCTCCTCTCCGGACTTCCATGGTCCCCGGAGACAGAGGCTCCCCTCCCGCGGGTTAGAATGCTGAGAGGGTGGCCTTGGTGGTTACCGGGAACGGTGGTGACGGGGGAGAGGGCTCGTGGGGAGAAGGCCTCTTGTTGACCGGTACTGGCCGGCTGGTCTTGCAGGGAGAACCATCGTGGTCGGTTGTCTAGTATTTGGCTGTCGGAGAGGTCTATTAGGATCTATAAGGAGATAGAGAATTCATAAAATGTCTTGGAATAAATTAAATGGCAAACATCTTTCAGTTGTAAGGGGGTTGGTTACACGGCTGATCGAGGGGTGTGGCGGGAGAGTCTGTCTCCCCCCCCCCTTTCATATGAAAAACTATGTAAAAAATTCTTCTTACAGCCCCCTTTTTTTAATCCTCCTCCTCCAGCCCATGTTAATTTCCCATAATCCGGGACCGAATCTCAGAAGTGCAGAAATCCCTGGGACAGGGGGCATTTAGCAGCCACTGCCAGAAACACCGGATAAACGATCCTTCCGGGCGCGAAACCCCATTATTTGCTGTTTTCTTGAAGGTGTGACGACCAGTTAATGTTCCAAATTTGTATATTGTAATGTTCAGTGTGCTGAAAACTTCAGAGAAATCATAACATTAAGGTACAATTAACGAATAGTTCAGGAAATGTGATATTCACCTGACCCATGAAGTCATTGAAAGTAAAACGGTCGAAATCCCAGACGCTTATCTCTAATATTTTGGTTGCCAATTCCTGTGGTCTGACGGCTCTGTATAGGACAGTCTGGTTCCATTCCGGGGTTAGGGTCTTTGGAACGTACCGAGTCTTCCGCTTATTATCCGGTCTGATGAGGATGGAGTGGAACAAATAAATAAATAAAATAACAAACTAAATATATCAATATAAACAACACATAGTAATCCAACAAATTAGTAAAATAAATTAACAAATAAAAATAAATAAACGAAAACAAAATAAAGAACAAAAACCCTTAAACAAACAGAGTAAAAACAGCCTACATAAAATAGAAATTAAATACAACTTTTACGGTTTTCTCACTGTGGTCGATTTTCTCGATTTGTTTTCAATTAGATGGAATGTTTGCATCGTGGTAATGTTGAATATGGGGGAATATTTTTGACTTCAATTTACATATAGTCGTGTAGCAAGTGTTTTTTTATTCAATAGTCAATACTAACCCCCTTCCAGGTAAAAGGCACGTCTTGACAAACGGATCAGCTAGCCCGTTGATATCCTTAGGGGCCAGGCTTCGGCCTCGGAGTATACCGACGATCAGATCACCAGTACGGCCGTCGTAATCTAACTGAATCTGGATAAATTGTGATAGAAAAAAAAGTAGCTTTAGTTGGTCAGGGGTCCCGGGAAATACTGTCCGCCAGAAACTCTGTCCTCATGTGACATGGGTAGGAGGAGGATGATTCAAAAGAGGGCGCTATCAAACAAATTTGTACACAGCTCGCCATTAGTGTGGGGGGGGGGGGGTTCAGAATATCATACCACAGGAAAATTCGCAACAATATATCAATATATCAAGATAATTCAGTAGCTTAAATAAGATATTTTGTATTACATACCTGTATTTCTCCACTGATTTTCTTGTTTCTGTCTCGACCTTTTCTCTGTTTGAAATAAAACAAAATGCTTTATTTCTATCTACCCTCACTAAAGTTTTGCCAGAAACTCGAATTTTGTTTTTGAGAAACGCACAAATAAATAATTAAATCATGATGTCAATGACCTACAGAAAATTAATATAAAAATGTTGAGCTGTGCTTTTGAGGTAACAGTTTCGATAAAATGTCACATTTCTTCTGACTGTTTCTTGAGTCTGCCCATCCTTCTCACATTGCATGGATGTTACTCCCAATCATAACATAATGTCATAACCTCCCATGTCAAAATGAATGACACATCGAGCCATGGCTATACACTGCTTGCCAATTACCACTTACAACAATAACAGCAATGGAACCCTGAAGTGTTCGTAAAATAAGCCCAGCGTGTCTGTTTTTGTAACACGAAGATCCAATGCCTCTAGCGCTTCTATTATTGTTTAATATGATCTGATGGAGGCTTTAAAGGCACTGGCCACTATCAGTAATTACTCAAAAACATTCTTAGCATACAAATATGGTAACGAGCAATGGAGAGCTGTTGATAGTACAATATGTTGTGAGAAAGGGCTCCCTCTATAGTAAGGTAGTTTTTTGAGCAGGAGGTCATTTCTCACTCAAATAAAGACTTCAGTTCTAAAGCATTTTTAGGTATCTGATGAAAGCACACAATATTGTGCAACAAGGGTGTCTTTACTTCGTTTGTTCTCTTGCAACTTCGATGATCAATTGAGTCAAAATTTTCACATGTTTATTATTTTATGCATATGTTGACACACACCAAGTTGACAAATAACAAATGTGTCCCGGGTTGGGCTTCACAAAAAGTTAAGATTTGTCTTATCTCGAGTTAGGACGAGTAACTCTTCTAGGACTAGTCCTAATTCATTGTGAACTCAACCCTGTGTCTTTAAATGACATACCTTTGGTGATGAATTCTCCGTATTGGCCGACGTAGTCGGGGAGCTGTAGACGTACTGTGCCTTGGAGATGCCTTCAAGACGCTCGGATAGCATCCTCGGATCCACGCCATTACGTATTGCTTCTTCCTCAAGTGTTTCTGTTTCAAAATGTTTTTTAAACGAAATTTGGTTTACAAAAGGTGTGGAGTTTGCCCCACATCACATTGATTGAAAATCATGGATCTGTGCTGTGAAATGTTGAAAAAATGAAGAATGATAAATAATAATACATAAATAATAAATAAAATATCATATTTTTTAAAATTTAATATTAAAGCCCAACCTGCGCTTTTTCATAAAAAACAAATACTATTACCGACATACACCCCCTATAGAGATATATATCGATTCGTATTGAGTGAGTACCTTCTTCGATGAGCTGTGGTGGGTTGCTTGTTGCCCGAGATCGAGGGCTGTTATCACCGGGAGGTCTGGTCCGCTGCCTGGGAGACTCCAACAAGTTCGTACCGCTGAATAGTAGAAAAAGTAATGATGGGTTAATACTTTTACCTATGTGTCAGGTTCGCTCATGTCATGCTTTTCACTTATGTGGTCCATGGTTTCAATCTCACCTCGGATGGTGCATCGCATTTGGATTGAGTTTTCATTCCTTTTTTTAATGGGTTTTCCCCATTTTCTTATCAGGTTGTCTTAGTGGTAGCTTGCCCTGTTTTCAATCCCACCTCGGACGGAGCCTTGAATGTGGGTTGAGATTCCAGTACCTAATGGGCTTAACTTCCACCCCGCCCCCCCCCCCCCTCTCCCCAAATCAAAAACTGAGCATTGCTGTATTGTCTTCTCTACACATGTACCTTCATGCCTACAAGTTACAATGACTACGCCTTTTATGATCCCTTGATAAAAAGGCATCAGAGATTTTTAAACTGTTGCACATGTTGGGATACACCAAGTGAGAACACTGGTCTTTGCCAAAACTACCGATAGTGTCCATTGCCTTTTAATCACAAGAAACATATACAATTATCAGTATAACTGCAGTCTCACCTCGATCCATCTTTTGGGATGTTCTTACCATTTGACAACGACTTCTACGTCTCCGTTGGGTGTTCTTGTTATTCTCTGGACCTCCTCGTAGGTGCGTCCAGTCAACGGCATACCACACCACTCTAGCACCTGATCACCCTCACGCAAACCTAGAACAATCACACCAAATAACTTTAGTCTGAAGAAAAGTGCTAAACGTACTCTAAATTTGTTTGTACAGTTTGTGTGTACTATGTTGGACTTGTTGGCATCATCGTTATTTATCACTTTGTTACTTTAGCTTGAGGAGAGAATTTGGAAGGTTCCTAAACTAAAAAAAAAAAAAAAAAAGGAGAAAAAAACCAGGTCAGAATTGACCTTGATCGAGGGTCAAGGTAGACTCGACACTTGTAACAATCCCGTGAGAGTCCTTTCATTGTCAGTCCCATCGCCTATCATCAGAAAAACTCACCAACCTCCCGGGCAAAAATTATAGCTACATTTTAACGGCGGATATTTTGGGACATGAATCAAGTTTAGGGTCCAGGGGGTTTGACCTCATACATAATGAACCCATTTCCGGGTCAGGCTGACATGTTAAGTAGTTAATTACAAAATACGATTTTGACTCTGATTCTGCGTCAGGTTGACCCATTTCTCGGCCATAGTGCATTTGACCCATTAATGATTGCCCCAAACATGCACATTGACTTGATTTGATTAGGCTCGGTACAAACGAACCTTCTCTGTCTGCTACTCCAGCCCTGTGTATCTCAGCAATGTAGGCAACCAGCTGATCCGATCCGGGTATCCGTTTACCGCCTATTATCCTCATACCGATGCCGTGGTTTCTGCACTTCTTGTCATTGGGATCACGTGGGAGACGGAATCGTCTGGTGGGAAACTGGTAGTCGGCGCGTGAGACTTGTCGTGGCTGTTAGGAAGAAAGTTTACATAGAGTCGAATGGCTAGGTGACTTTAAGACATTTGTAGAGCAGCACCAATTTAGAGACAGAAATAGATGGGCTGGACACGCTGCCCGAAGAAATTAATGGGTGAGCAACCAAGGACAGGGAAAGGGAAAAGAGGTAGACACAAGAAGATGGAGAGATGACGTCAGGGTATAAGCACGAATTCGGTTGTGTTAACACATGGATCTATAGACATTGGGTCCCATACTTGGGTCTCGTTCTTCTAGACCTTAACCAACTTGGTCTTGTTCCATCTATCCAGTTACAGTAATCGATACCAATATTCATTGTAAAGAACAGGAACCAGACTATTTTCCCTTCCAGTCTCGGTTTGATTACATTGAGTTGAATGAAGAAAAACAATATGGCCACACCATGACCAAACGTCTATTTTATAATAGAAATGGCACCTGTGATGCTCTTCGTACCTGCATGTGTCGCGATCCAGCGGGGACACTTTGACAGATTGCCTGTCGCCGCCGTTCGTCCTCGTCGTCACCACTGTCATCTGCTCTTCGTGTCCATTCACTTGCTTGCATTCTATACACCTGATCACCGTAGTAGTAATCTGTGTGGGGTTATATAACAGATGCAGTGCAATAAATAATGTTTGTACAAAGATAATATCATCGTCTGAACAACGTCCAAAACTCAGAAAATAATAACTATACTTTTTCTCGGATTGAAAGTAGGGTGAAATAAAGGCAAAAAAAGTAATGTCTGTTCGGAGCCAATACCGTTTCCTTGGTATTAATGGACTGTGACTTGATTACAGTCCATCGTAGCTCTAGAGTATCCACTTGTACTCCTGGCTGGAGAGAAGCAATCATGATAAAGTGCCGAGAAGTGTCGCGACAGACCAGATCAGGAATTGAACCTATATTCTGTACACTGTAGAAATTGAGGCCACCAGCCTATAGACCGCTCGGTCACGACACCGCATTGGCAGTTTGTGCATTAAGGTGTTAATAATTGAGGTGTTTAGGTTGGGACTCTGGACTGGGAATAAAAGTGGAAGGGTTGTATGACCAAAAAATAAACATATGTGATTGGAGAACATGGCAAATAAAAAACATGCAATAAGTTACCTTCTGGAGAAGCTTGTCTCCTCTCTGATTGTAGCACCCTTGGAAGACTTCTTGAACGAGATCCTGCCGACGGCCGTTCACTGTTGTTCTTAGCACCTTTGGAGAGGTCCTCACCCGAGTGGTGATGCTGACGTCGTCTGTGATCACGGTGTAGTTCACGCTCACGATGTGAATCACGGTCTTGATCACGGACAGGACTTGGGCTGATGGTGCGTGCCCGTTCACGTTCACGCTCAGACGACGAGATGTCCTCACGCGACCTGCTATGCTGTCGATGGTGCGATGACTCCCTATGAAGGTCACGGTCGCGGCTGCCACGCTCCTCTATCGGCGTCGTCACGACATCCTCACGGGATCGATGGTGCGGTCGGCGCTGGTAGTCACGGTAGGAACTCTCCTGGTAGTGTGACGCCGGTGAGGTGCGACCGTGTGAAGCCGGTGAGGAGCGACCGTGTGAAGCCGGTGAGGAGCGACCGTGATCACGGTCACGCTGATGGTGGCGATGGTGATCACGTGGTGGGTCACGGTCACGGTGGTGTCGTGACGACTCTTCGGAGCTTCGACGTTCCTCGGTGCTCCTTCGTCGTCTACTGCTTCCCTGTGGGTTTAGAATCACAAGGAGAAGAGGAATATGAACGTTGCATATATTTATGGGTTTATTTAATAGTAAGGCAGCCGATATGATGAATTGCATGTACAGTCTGACGACCAATAGGCTGAATTGCAATGGTACAATACATACAATTTCTTTCAAAGCTTTCTTTAAAGCATAGGATGATGTCACAGAAAGGAATTTTCCAAGTGGCAGAGTTGATCAACCGTCGTGATATATGACATCTTCCACAGTTCTGACAATAAACACAGCGGGAGGATGACGGATGACTGTTCGGCCAGTTCAGTTAATTTTTACTTATGTCTTCGAAACATAAGCAACAACGATTTGAGTTATTATGCTACCTACTTACAAAATGTTGATGTGTTATTTTAAATCGGCAATTATGCACAGCATCGGACAAACATGTTGTTTAGTCGAAATCATGACAATAATCTGTTAAATTTAGTTAACATTTTGCAAATAGCACTTCCGCCAAAGTGACTTTGATTAAATCTGTTTTTTTTTTTGTAAGGGTTGATTTGACATTTAAAAAAGCAATCTACTAACAGAGATTATTGTGATACTTTTTGGTTTGTGATCACTTATGATGATTTATGCACGTTTATTGGAATTTGAGGCATTGCATGGTCAGGTATCACTATATATTTGGTTTGTGGTAACACCATGTGTATATCTACTTGCCAGATGGATTTTGTTCTTAAGAGAACTGCCCTGCTTTATATCCTACTAGCGTGGAGTATGCACGTTTGCCTTGTTTTTCACTTCTGAGAGATTGTCTAGTCCATAAACATATCCCACTGCCTCGGTCAGTAAAATAGATCACGGTAAATACGGTAATGTCAACAGAAACCAATTCCGATGGGGTCCACAGACCAAAGGGAACTTCAAGGGATTCAGAATACTGACAAGCAAAGTCAACATCCAAAAACAGGAAGTAAATTTTGCATTGCAAATTAATAATAAACCCCCCTCGTATATACATGAACAGGTTTAGTGAACATTCATTCAGTTTTTATAAAACACTGAGTTAATCAAGCAGCCTTTCCAAGAATGAAAAAAAAACACCCATGAGAATTTCACCTACTTCAATTAATACTCGCCCCTACAACAAAATGTTTTTGAAAAGTCTCTATGGAGCTTATCCGCACAAACAAATTTGAGCTTAACCCGATTTGCTCGTTCTTGCCCGTGGACCTACGTAGCATTAACAATGAATAATTCGATATCAGCATTCCTGGCCCTTTCTGGATAATATAAAAGGTGGCCAGTGCCCTCTGGTTACAAGGGAAGGTTAGCTTTTGGTCTAATCTTTAATAACAGTGGGTGAGCCATTCTTCTATGGAATATTATTTTGAAGAAGCATGTGTACAGCCTTTGTACGATTCTTACTGATGTGTCGAGTTGTATATGACTTTTTGACACTGTATATGTATAGGGAGAATATTTTGAGATACAGATAAATATTGTTGTCGCTTGTACTTATTTTGTCGGTGATGGAGTTTAAATTTTGTATTGTAGGATTTGGTCACTGACAATTTAACCAGATATTTGTTTTTCTTTATTAACTTATTTTTTACGTCATCTCTAGTGAAGGTAAATTTTGATCAGAGCCCACCATGGAGGCCCTCAGTACACACAACTGTATTAGTAAAAAACATTAGTATATGCAGTCAGTATGTATGGTTTGATTTGCAGTCATACCTACCATGGCTGAAGTACCTTGTATTTCAAGGTGACTTCATTTTAAGCTTGGGCTTCTTCCTTGTTAGCTTGTCGTTATATTATTGTCAAAAGATTTGGCTGCGATGTATTCAACCAATGGCCTTGGATTGAATCCCATTTAAAGACAGTGGACACTATTGGTATAGTTTTCACAGTTGGTGGATCTCAACATATGCATAAAATAACAAACCTGTGAAAATTAGAGCTCAATCGGTCGTTGAAGTTGCGAGATAATAATGAAAGAAAAAACACCCTTGTAACACGAAGTTGTGTGCTATCAGATGCAAGTTGATTTCGAGACCTCGTCCAGCTCTGGAGTCTCGAAATCAAATTCGTGGAAAATCACTTCCTTCTCGAAAACTGCGTTACTTCAGAGGGAGCCGTTTCTCACAAAGTTTATACCATCAACAGCTCCCCATTACTCGTTCACCAAGTAAGGTTTTGTGTTAATAATTATTTTGAGTAATTAACAGCAGTGTCCACTGCCTTTAACACTTTAATAAATATGAACTGTAACCCACTCAATGCTAGAAGCTCGGGCTTTCAAGCACATGAAAGTAAAGTTATTTTGGTATTGGACATTCACATTGTTTGTACAGCGGACGTGCTGCTATTTTTGTTGTTGGACATTCACTTGGTTCGTAAGAGCACTTCAACTGTTTTGTAGACCTGCTAACTCTCTATTTATAATTTTAAGTGAGGAAGAACACTCATTTGCAGATTTAACAACTCCTTTCCCTTACAATTCCCCCAAACCAACTTCTCTATCGAGAAGTTCAAGTAAAACAGCAAATGAGTTATAATGACTACGAGAAAGCCTCTGCTATCACGGTCGAAATGTGAGGCCTTTAAAAGTATTTTTGTTTGCAAGTGTACCATAATATCTTCTTTAAAATGAAAAAGAAAATACAACAGGCTGAGACATCAGAACAATTCCAAACCCGGTTAAAAACATATCTGTTTACTTTGTACAATAATTGTTGATTTCCTTTTACAGCGCATAGGGGTCTCACGGTGATATGCGCTTTATAAGAATGGTTGAAATTTATGTAAAATATGACTAGTTACTAATTTGTAAATTTTTAGTCTGCGATTCGGGGAATGTGTTTCTTACCTTGCTACTGTCAGAGTACCCCGCCTCGTCATCCTCAGAATGCCCCCTATGGGAGCCAACACTCTCCATGCTGTCTTGTCGATGAGGGCGCTTCTCCCGCGAGGAGGACCTTTCTAGTTTATGATGGCTGCAAAATAAACAATGAATTCACCACTCTCGTATAAAAAAAATAAATAAAAAAATAAACCATAAAGATAATAAACTTTGCTTTCAACGTACTGTTTTGTTTCTTGGTACTAACTTTTCTTATTGTGTTTTGGAGTAAGCCTGGCTATTTGTGCATAAATTTAGATAGCAGCAAGTTTAACCATTTTCAACTATCAGCTACAATTTTTGCTTGTTTGACTATGTTTCGTGTTTTCAAACAACCGAACAGTCGATCATTTAGAAGACCACAACACTGGACTCTCAATGATCAGTAAAGCAAAAAAAAAAACCCCAAAAAACGAGGTAATATACAAATTTCAATAATCCGACATAACTTATTGTTTCCATTGTAAATTGAATTTATAAAACGATGATATGTTATTTTCTTACCTGTCTCTTCCACTACGCGTTGGTCTCTTCCCCTGCTCCGAAGAACCCTTTTGCAACCTCGTCTCTTCATCCAGAGGCAAGATCAATCCCTGCTGGTCTCGTTTAATGACTGCCCTCTCGCGGTCAGTCAGCTGAGGCGTGGACATTGACACAACCTCTCTGGTGCCCCGGGTTCGATCCCTGGTCACTGTCTCCAACGACCCGTACCGTCGATGGTCACGGAGTGGGGAGTGGTCACTGTCTCCCCTCCGTGCGATCTCGTCAAGGCTCTGGCTCAACTTGACCGGTCCCTGACCGCCTTTTGACGAGGGAGCCCCGCCGACAGCCGACCACTCAATGCCCCGTCGTATCTTTAGTTCGTCCAGCCGTTTGGCGGAGTCCTCCATCTGCTTCTTACGGCGTTCGATCTCCCTTCTGAACTCTTTGTCTTGCTGTTCCCGGATTTGTTTCTCGATGATTTCTCCTTCACGACTCAGACGGTCTGCTTCCTCCGGCTGGGATTAGGAGCATAAGCAGCAGGGAGGGATAAAGATTAATAAAAGCAATATCAAAAGTACTGCCGTCAATGATCCATCGCTTAAAATAATGAAATGTTTAAAGGTGTATGCTTTGTTTCACTGTTGTTTAGCTGATATTAAATTTACAAATCTATCTTGCTATACGTTATCATTAAACCCTTGCATTTCTTACAGAAGGTACGGTTAACGTTTTTCAAATGGGCTTTATCTTTTGGTTTGAAGTTGTTAAACTTAGTTGTTCGACAAAACATCGTTCGACAAAACATAAAACATTTTTCTTTTTTAAATTCACCGTCATGCCTCTATTTCCTTCTGTAAAACACATACCCCCCAAAAAAAAATTAAAAAAAATAAAAAACAATATCATTCAATCATCACAACGAACAAAGAAACAAAGAAACGTACACCCCGGCCCAGCACACAACTGGGAACAAACACCCCAACAAGAACTTAAAACAAATAACTTACTGTTTTTCTTCGAAACGGACTGTTATTAATTAAGTTAATTTCGCATAAATGTTGTGCCATGGCGGTTATGCCCGTATTTTGTTCAAATTGAGAAACCTTTCAATTATTCTCATTATTTATAAGCGAAACCATAACACTAGTCCTTGAGTCGTCAAATGCCCGAGGGTATGCCTTAATAATTAACTCTTCTAGTATTTAATTAACTTCAGTCAATTTCAGATGGTCTCTGTTCATTCATAGTCACAGTCTACTTGATATAGAATCATGCTATGATTTCTGAATTCACTTTTTGCTCCTTTGTGTATTCCCATCATAGATTTCGCATTAAAATTTAGTCGACATTGAAATGTCGAGATTCCAGCTAGCAATAAATTTTGGCATTTACTTAAAGGCAGTGGACACTATTGGTAATCGAGAAAGAAGTAATTTCCACGAACTTTATTTCGAGACCTCAGATTTAGAATTTGAGGTCTCGAAAACAAGCATATAAAAGCACACAACTTCGTGTGACAAGAGTGTTTTTTTCCTGTCATTTTTATCTCGCAACTTCGACGACCGAGTGAGCTAAAATTTTCACAGGTTTGTTAATTTGTGTAAATGTTGAGATACACAAGCTGTGAAGGCTAGTCTTTGATAATTACCAATAGTGTCCAGAGTAAAAAAAAAAAACCTGTTTTGTATACCATGTGTTTGAAGTACGACATCTTGTCGGGGGGGGGGGGTTGGATGTCAAGTTTCTTGACAAAGTATAATATTGCATATCATTATAGGGCATATAAATTTACATGTCTCAATCTTATTTATTGATTTTCAAGTTTTTTTTCCAGAACCAGTCCTCAGGACAATTGTTTGGTCTGAAATACTATGGAACTACGGTATAGGTCAGTTCCATTGAGTGACACTTAAGTATTGATTTAAACATCAAATTAAAAAAAAAAACCAGGTATTGGAACCTGCACAAGTTTTCTGACAAAGAACAAGAAATAATAATATTATAGGGCCAGTAAATTGACATGTTTCAATCTGGTATTGATTTTCAAGTTTTTTTCCAGTACAATCCTCGGGACACATTTTGGGTCTGGAAACACCACGAGGGAACTACTGTCAAATTCAATTAAATTGAGCGACACTAAAGTATTGATTGAAGCATCATATCCAAAAACATGTAATTGAATTAGCACAAACAAAATTGAAAATGTTGAGGAAATGCTGTAGTGATGGTGTGTATTTTGAATACCAAGATAAAGGAAATATATTAACTCTTCCAGTGCCAATAGTGTACACAACACCAAAACAAGCTGGGCATTTTAGGTTTCGCAAAAAAGGCAGGCACTATTAGGACGTTTTAAAAAGAAACTAACAAAACTACAACAACAACAACTCAACAAAACAATCAAACTAACACTGGTATAAACACGCTGTACTAACCCTCATGTTCCCGGGTGTATCTCGTCTTCGCCTTCGATGACCAGACGAGGTACTCTCCGATGACGTCTGACTCGTCGATGTATCGAGAGGGGATGACCTCTCTTCCGGTGTGACGTCATTTCTATAACGATACCTCCGAAGCTCGTTACCCTGTTCCCCCTCTGGCATTAGAATGGCATCGTGCTCAACAACCGAGTGATGTAAGAGCTTGCCCTGAGACTGAATGACCTCTGCCTCGATGTCGACATCTTCTTTAATCGGTGAGAACATCGGTGGGACTGAGTCGGCGGCTTGACGGCGATTCCGCCGCCTCTGGGGAGACGCTTGCGGCGAGAGGCGGTTACCAGCGTTCGGTTTATTACCCTTCTTATCTGGTTTGTCCGTACTCGGAACAGTCAATAACTGGAGTTTACCGCTGTTTTTATGGGCGTACAACAGCCCCATTGCTGATGAGTCTCTACCGCCGAACTCCTTCCCGTGGGAGGAATGAGTTCGAGCGGGCTCGTTCGTCACAGCATCCCTGTCGAGCTGTGCTTTTTTATCGGCAGTGACGAGTTTCAGCTCCTCTTTAAGTTTCTGGCGGACGGTCCTTAAGCGATAGTCTGGGAGTTCGAACGTGACCGAACTCCAGCTGTCGCTAAGACTGCCTCGGGAGCCCGAGGAGGACGAATACTGGCTACTGCAGCTACGGTCGGAGTCGTGTAACGCCCCGTACCGCCTCCGGACGTCCCGCTCAATCTCAGTCCTATCGTAAGCTTGGTATGCCTTTCCCGTGGTCTCAGAAATTTGCTTCTCAATTTCCCTAATGATGTCTTCCTCTGATTTGGAGAGGAAGAGGGTGCTGCGTGGAGCCCCTGGAGGTTCAAGTCCGTATCGTGCATGAGTAGGCGATTGTTGGCTATCGATTGTGTTAAGGGTTTGCATAGAAAGAGCAGGTGCACCGAGTCTCCAATCAGTATCGAGTATATCCTTCTCTCTGGACTCCCTGCCACTCCCGATCGGTCCGACCTCCGAGTCTGACACGGAGCCATCACTATAGAATCTTCCTCGTGGCTTTGGTTGCCTGCGCCGCGCAATCCTCTCAGCGGCCGCCCCTACACGCTGTCGATCCGCCTCTATCCTCAGATTGCGCAACTCTTCCTCTCTGCGCTGTTTCTCGATCGCTGCTGCTTTTCGGCTCAGCATCTCTTTAACACGTTGCAGTTCGAGCTGTTTGCTCGGGTCGGATATGTTCTGGTCTTTCTCCAGGAAGACCTTGTGGGAGCCCGAGCTCCGGGGAGCGGTAACGGGCACCTGGTCGGCTGGGATAGACGGCAGGCGACGTCGAACCTTTCTCGGTGTGCTTGACGGTGTACCACCATCGCTATCGCAACTGTCGATATCGCTCGATGACGTCTGAAAAACAATTTGACAGTCATTCATTCGTAACATGGTCAACAATGCTTTATTTTTACAAACATATTACAGCATACAAACATTACAATATTTACCAATTTTCCAACACAACAATACATTGCCATCACATCGTCAGTCAAGATCGTGTATAACAACCCAACTACACCCTTGCTATACTTGCTTTAACACACTGCCAGCGTACAGACTACTGCAATGGAACTGTTTGTCATTTTAAGTTCACGGTCTTGATACATAACGATCGATCAGACCGATACCTTCTTTGTAAATAATACACTTCGGTTTCGATGATAGGAATCGACGACTGTTTATTCTTATTAATACGTTGTGTGTATGTTCAGTGACGAATCTACCACGTGTATGCGTTTATACTTGATGAATAATTATGTATGTCTAACTCTACCGTTACATAGTTTATTAAAAGAGTAGAGAGAAAGAAAGACAACATGTAGGCCGAAGACGGGAAAAGGTTATGTGTGTATCACTATGAAGCAACACTGTAAAAAATATCCGTAAAATTAACGGCACTTTACCTTGCAGCAAGGGTGCCAGGTTAAGTGCCGTAAATTTCACGGTGGAAGTTTTTAGTAAACTACCCCTTCAAGGCACAATTTACAAAACTTCCACCGTGAAATTTACAGCTTTTTACCTGCCACCCTATAGCTGCCATGTAAAGTGCCGTAAAATGTTACTGATTTCTTTTGTTACAGTGAAGGATATCACCCGTATAGGTGCGACGACTGGAATGAGCGCTTCAAACATAGTCAGTACTTAGTTAAAGTTGTTAATCGTGACCCAAAGTGTTGCTTAAGCAGAAAAAAAACATTATTAAAGTTTTCTGCTGAGCAAGATCAGCAGGATACTAGTCAACAATTTTACACTTGGCATTGTATTTTGGCTTAAATCAGCTTAATAGAATTTGGCCCAGATTAAAAGATAACAGAGGACTTCTTACAAGCTGTAAGTGAAAATCTGGGTCTGATATTGAACATTAGTACGCCTTGAGCAACTCATTTTGAAGGATTTTGGCGCCCTATAAACTTTCTTTTTTATTGTTATTATAAGTATATGATACAAATTCGCGAAATTTTATGTCACCCGACATAATTGATTTCGGGGTAAAAAGAAGGAGTTTTTTCAATAGTTATGTGAATGACTTAACCTTACAAAATATAAAAGCACCGGAAGAGCGTGCACGTTGAAGTAATGAGGTTTCACAATAACAAAAACCGCGATTTTAATGGAAAGGAATTGGTGTTGGATTTTCTCCCAATCTTCGAAAACAAAATGCATAGAAAATTCCTAATCAACCACTTTCTGGGGGTCAAATTATTTGAATGACTTCTGTGACTTACCCTTCTTTCTGAGCTCACACTTTCTCTCATCATACGTGTTCTAGCCGGAGCTGTTGATCCTCGCTGAGTTGATGTCTCTCTGTCAGCACGGCTTCTCCTGGCAGCAGGGGGTGATGTATTGGATGCACTACTACTTTCAAGAGGCAAGTACTTCAAAGGTGTCGACCGTAAGGAGGAGCTTCTCTCGGGGCTCGAGGCACCGCTCGACGAGGCTATCGAGGAGAAGGGCATACTAGCTCCCCAGTCAGTGGTATCACCGTCACTCCCGAATCCACCATGGACGTATTTGAGTCGAGAAGACCGACTAGCGACCGATTCGGTGTCTGTCGAAGGTGCCGACGATGGAGGGGAATACTCCGGGCTGGTGCCGACTGCGATGCTGGTCGTCTTTGCATGGTGGGTGCTTACATGCATTGGAGACATGGGAGAGAAGGAAGGACTGTCGAGTGTTGCATCGGTACCAGCGTCTTTGAGTATCTTCGCTTTAGGAGTCTGTTTTATTGGGGAGCTTCCCGCGCTCGTGTCTGTGTCTGATACGGGTGTGGTGGTTTGTGAAGAGGTCGATTGCATCTTGACTGATTTGGGTTTTTCTTCCTCTGAGCGGCGAAATGGAGAAGATTTAGGAATCATGACACTTAAGATGTGCTCTGTCTGCGTCCCGGTACAAGCATCTGCTGTGTTCGCTTTCTTCTTGCTGGCTTCTGGTTCCTCCACTGTTTGAGGAATAGGCTTGGCTGATGGCAAGTCAACAAAAGAAGGTAGATCTGGACCGACTGCATTAGCCACAGTCTGGCTCGTCGGAAACGGTCCGCTGTAGTCATCGAAGCTGGTACCCATGTGCGTGATAACCGATTTACATACTGTAAGAGTGACGGGCGACATTTGGATTTCATCAGACAGTTCACTCGGTGAGTTATCATAAGAGTAGCTATCATCATTCATGTGTTTACTAGCTTCAAGGAGATGCTTCGGGGTTGCCGGTGGTGAGAATCTGAAGCCAGGACTGAGAGGAGAGTCCAACTCAGCGGCTTTCCTCCCAGGGCTTGCAACTTTTGGTCTTTCAAAACTATCAGTATCATAACTAGGAGTCCGTGGTGAGCTCAGCAAGCTATTGCCTTCTTCTGATTCTAGACTGGAGTAGGCTTCCATGCTGTACCTTGCAGGTAAGTTGCCAAGAGGAGGGGGTTTGGGTCTGGGACCATGTGCATCTTTTGTGTCTTGGTTTGACCGCACAGTGTCAGGCGGTTCGTCAGACGATTGGCTGCTTGTGAGGCTTGATGAAGAATTGATATCATCTTGAGAGTGTCTTTGTAAGTGTTTGAACTGCTCCTTGGTTGCTGACCGGGTCTCACTGTCTGCATCATCTATGTTACCAGTGTGTTCGACTGATGCTGCACCTCGATCGTTGTCAACAGCCTCTCTCAAAAGTTGTTCTGTCTTGTGTTTTTCAGATGAAAGGGATCTTGTTATGGACTCATGAGTCTGGACAATGTTCGTTGAGGCTGGCTGCTGTCTTTCCCGGACAGTGTCTTGTTCTGGTACCTCTTCTTGTTCTTCTACTAATGTTTCCAAACCATCTTCCCTTGATCTGATGGCAAAATCCTCAACAAATTCTTGCTGTTCAGTTTCCTCTCCTTCCATTGCCTGGAGGTCATCCTTGGTCCTTGGTAGCTCTTTATCATCATCTGAAGACAAACCTTCCTGTGAGGCATCTGCGTCATCATCGTACTCGTACTCAAACGGCGAGTCTTCTGCTAGTGAAGGATCAGCGTACTCTGGGGACGAGAAATCTCCAGCCGGATGCTCAAGGTCATCATCAGGTGACCCTGCCTCCTCGTCAAATATTGGCGACAGTGGAAGCTCCATTACGGGCCTGCTTCTGCGCCTCCTGGGTAAACTGTTCGGTTTCTGTTTGCTGTACTGGAACTGTGGCTGGCCGACAGCGGGCGTTCCAACTCTAGTTGTACCGTTGTCGGTATCGCCGGATGCTACAGAGTCTTCCTTTCCAATTTTGGTCAAGTCTTCCACCGATCGATATTTCTCATCGGTGGCAAAGTCATCTGGCGAGGATTGAGGCACAAACAATTTCTCGAGGGTTCCTTTTGAGGCATTGATTGAGTCCCCGTTCGGTGATTCCGAATCAGATACCAACCTGGGATCGCTTCCCGATAGAGTTGACATGTCCTTCATGTCTCTACCTAATCGGGATCTGCTTGACTTAATTTCACTATCACTGTGATATTCATACGAGTCAAATGAGGAGCTACTTGTAATGCCTTTTGCACCGTTTGCTTTCACCTCATCGTCCCCTGTGCAATCTGCAGATGAGGATCTTTGCGAAAAGCTAAGTATTTTTGATCGTGAGTTTCTACCGGTTTCTTGTACGAGCTCTCGTTCGCGCTCAGTTAGCATAGTTTTCGCCGAGAAGCTCTGAACCCCTTCCTGTGACTCGTGAGATGTCCCAGGCTCCCTCGTGGTGGTGTCTTCCTCGTATAAGACATCCAAGTCACCAAACCGTCTCTGAAGGTAACTTTGCTTGCCGTCATGCTGTGTTGCATAGTCCTCGACGGTGTTATTATTGCTCAGGTCCTGCTCAGTGTTGTCCTTAGTCTCCTCTTCCACATCCCCGTAATCTGGCGACAGCTGACCCGGTATTTGCTCGCCTTCGGTATCCACAGGTTCGGTACTCACATTGGTGTTTTTATCACCTGCCATCTCAAGAAGCTGTCGCATCATCTCATCCTCGTCGAAATCAATCTCGGATTCCTCGGTGGTGGTCTCTTGCATCCTCTCGGCACTGCTTGCTGATGACATCGTCATCGCGTCGGTGGAGTTACTGTCCTGATGTACCAAGGCTTGGGACAGCACTGCTGCCGTTTGGCCACCGTCCGGGTACTGGTGCGTGTCGGTGCGGGAATAAGATGAAGTCGGATCATCCCGCGACGCAGATCGTGGTGGCTTGGACGGTGGTGCTACGGAAGTAAAACAATATTTGGAATAGTTAAGTTCACCTATTGGAAACATGGAACACGTTGAGGCATTTTGGCCTTGCGCCATCACTACAAAACACGTTTGAGTTTAGTAGACAAGTCGTATTCTATTAACAAGTATTCAGTCTAGTGTACACCATATACCAGAGACATTTTGGACTTTGCTCCATCTTTATAAAACACGTTCGATTATAGTATAACAACGTGCTCCAATTTACATGTATTTACATTCCACATATACAACATAAAGCAGGCCTATCATAACATCAACACATCTGACAACAGCTTATTTCAAACACAAAAGAACCGTTTCCAATTACATCTTTATGTGTATATAAATCTGACTACCACAATGAGTACTGATCGATAAACGTATTGCTCACCGGTTTCTGTCCTAGCGTTGAATTTTTCCCGCCCACCTGTCGGTGTTCGTCTGGGCTGATTCGAAATAGCGCTGGATGGACCCACAGATGCAGCGCATGCACCTTCTGGTGAGGGGGATGAGATTGCGCCCTCGCGCGTTCTGTCATGGTCAGTCTTCATCTCTTCGTACTGGGAGTAGGAAGCCATGCGCTCCAGCTTGTGAGCCTTTTTGGCAGACTGTGAAAAAGTATGAAGTTGGAACCGTTAAGATCTTTTAGGAAATCGGTGATGGGGTAATCGTTAAACATTCATGGAATAGTGGAAACTGAGGTTTATGGAATAGCAAAAACAAAAATTGACATAGATAAAATGAAAAGTGTTGTAATGAGATGTGTATAGAAAAATAATGATAAAGAAAGATGGCAACACTTCACAAGATGGAGAACAAGCAAAATTTATGAAATGTGTATGAAATAACAAAGCAGATAGCCATAAAAACGAACAATATAAATGAAGTCACGGTACACTTAAAACAACACCAAACACTTGATTCCGCATACATTTGTTAATTGAAATAAAAGCAAGTAGGCGCCTATGGCAACAACAGTTTTGTAATTGTTCAGTACACAACGAATAATAACGTTAATGATTATTTTTCGTATGGCTTTATTTCGGTTGAGACTGTATACACATAAACCGTTTTCTCACATTGCTGTTTTAACATATTCAAAATTGCTAAATCGCCAATACGGACTACAACAATAAACCAGAAAAAAGGGAGACATCTCACTTTTTTGCCTCATCAGTCCTGTCTTAAAAATGTAGTAGTCGCCGCAAGCTAAATCTTTGTTGTTGAGGTGTAAGTTTAGTGATAACCATTAAGGTCGACGTTTCGAGTAGTGTATTATGTTTGTCTCCAAGAGAAGGAAGTGCATTCTAACAGAATCACTGTCAATAGAATTAAATAACTTTGGAACTGCAAATGCTTCACACAAAAATGTCGCTACTCCATGTTAATTAGTTACTCTCCTCTCCTTCGACACACACAGCTTTATTTAAAAACCACTTGATCAAGTTCTACACATCCCTTAAAAAGAACTATATATAACATTGTTATGCGGCAGATTGTAATTTATTTATTGCCATGTTGATGATACAATATTTCATGCATCGAAATGTAGCATACAATTCAATTCTATCCGAGGATGGTTTAGATGGGACTTGTTTCTTGTAACCAAATCAAGAGTTGATGCAAAATAATGCAAGAATCATCGACGGTGTTCTTCTCCTGGGCCGCCTTGGCCTATAATGTTTCAAGAAAAAGCTTGGGATTCATGTGTAATTGTACCCGATGTAGACAGCATTTTGTCTGCCCAGGGTACGGGAAAAGGAGAATCGGCGTGGAGGAAAACTCCGCATAAAACACACTTTCTGAGATTCAATTCATTCTATAAAACTTAATTACTCCAATGTTTTATACTACCAAGGGCTCTCCATCAGTGCTCCTTAATACCAATGGTTATTAAAATAGTCTTTATTTTGTAGAGCAATTACCAAGAGTACACCCTGCCTATGATGGCTTGTTGATATCACTACCATGCAATATATTTGCATACAATATTGTCCAAAGATGGTAACAATTAAATGTACCCAAATGACTCATTCGAAACCTTGACAATTTCCACAGAAACAATAGCAACACATTATTCATCAGATCTATGAGGTGATACAGTCAAATCTCTCAAGCCAAACAAAAGAGACAGTAAACAAAAAGACACACTATTATAAACAATCTTAAAATAAAGCACTCTAAGCAATAAGACAAGAAACACTCTGCGTTTTATTGACCTAAATAAATGAAGACGGCCCGAACAAAAGAGCGTGCTTGACATAGATGAATACTAAGTGAATTAAATTAAAGGTGCTGCAGTGGACTTTTCCCTTAATGAAAAGAAAACACACTGTTCGTGGCACGACTAGGGAGGGTTGAATAGGGATTGCCATCTTGTGTCTTGTGAGAAAGGACTGTGTGCCAATGGAACAGGAATTTATTAAAATATCCCCATAGGAACTCCTGAACATGTGCTTCTACGCGTCGAAATATGAATGCACTTTTAGACGATTTGACGCACTCGTCGATTGAATTACAACATAGTTTGATATTGTAATTTCACTTATATACTGAGAGTATATGTTGTATTTCGATATTGGACATTGGATATTCACGTAGGTTTGTTCAGTGAATGTCTACATTGTACTTCGATATTGCACATTGGACATTCACGTAGGTATGCACAGTGAATGATCCTTGTAAATCGATATTGGATATTGGATATTCATGCAGGTTTGTACAGTGAATGTCTACATTGTACTTCGATATTGCATATTGGACATTTACGTAGGTATGCACAGTGAATGATCCTTGTAAATCGATATTGGATATTGGATATTCATGTAGGTTTGTACAGTGAATGACTACTCTCTACATCGATACTGTACATTTGACATTGGATGAGTTTTCACTTAAGAGTAGTACTGGTACCGTTCGTAGTAGTTTCATACACATGGCATGATAACTGCGAGGTGAAGACTACCATATTATTAAACCACAGCAATTTAAATTTTGTCTTCTGCTCAAACACTGCCCACTAACCTTAACCCAATTTCAAAGACATAACCTGCTTCTTTTAACGCAGCCTTGGCATCTTTAAATTTGTGTTAATTCAATGTAAGCACACCTACAGATAACATAGAAAACTCCATTTACGAATTGTTTTTAAAATAATCTTGTTCGTTTGACGACATATTTGAATTGCCATGGCGCCCTCTAGTGGTCTAATAACCAAACCATGAACTATTGACATTATGCGGACCCGACAGCGACTTTAACCAATCTAATTACCCGTTAATCAATGCTCGTTCTCAATTTAAGCCAAAATGAGCTTTCCGTCTTAAATAATGTATCTACCACATCGTCAGTGAGCAATAATACATGTAAAGAAATACGGCTCATGTTTAATTCTCATTGGACCGTACTTAAACGTGCAAATGTTTGATTTGTTCCATTATTCCTTTTCAAAAATCATGATCAGATTTCTAAAAATGTTTTATTTACTCATTTACTTATTTATTTTAAATCTTCGGACATAATTATTTGTCGGCAAAAGAAAAGAAAACAAAACTGTCATCAACGCGATAAGCCCTCCCAGACCCCATGTTAAAGCAATTGTTATATCAAATGATGTAAACAAAAAATCGTTAATGGTTGTATTTTTTTGAGGTGTAGCCCCAACAACCACCAAAACCAACAACAATCTCGAAATATAATAATAAATTATGTGTTCTCTTTCGAAAATCTTCACGCACGGATTTCGTCTATCCATGGCTACCTCCATGGTTTATCCAAGCAACGAATGCACATGGAAAAAAAAAAGCATTATACATAAGTTAACCGAGCATGTGAAACCAGTCAGTTATAACTTCATGCTTTTATAATAAATTCTACCGTAAGAGCTTTGTAAAATTAATCCCGTCCTAGACCAAGGCTGCAATATTTATACCCCTCTGATGTTGAATGTTTCTGCCTTGCGTGCATAATTCAATGCTACCGGGATTATAAAGACATACAATTCTACGAGATATTTGAGTATTTCAGGCTTTTACATCTCATTCCTTTATAACAGGCAAGGTTGACGTTTCGATTGTGCTGATGGAAATAGACACTCATTATAAAACCACCAAGTTAAAGGTTCTTATGATGTTTCTGTTTTTCCCAGTTTTGTTGTCTCTGTTTTATGCCACTATTATTGACAGCGCAGTTGTGTAAGAGTTCTCCGATTTTTAATTTGTCTTCCGTAATATATTAATATTAATGAAGATGCCAGAGTCACCACGAACGCCGAGAAAAGGTTCACATGACCGTATGTTCATACTGTAGTTTTTATCCAGTGTTTGTATGCAATGCAGGGGCAATAAAGTACGGGACTCGGGAACTGACATCCAATTTGTTGAAATAATGAGATAATTTACTGCCGGATGAGGACGTTGTAATCGTTAGATGTCGACATTCTTAGATGAATCATATAGAGATGACGACATTATGATCAATGTTGTCGTCCCAATTAATGTAATCTTAGGTTTTCGAGACGATTTCATCCCAAATTATGGGATGTCGCATACATGCATTCATGATGTCGACAACGTAAGATTAAATTTTATCGGGAAGACAATTTTGTCTAACCGAAGTGAAATCATCCCAGGATTACGTCATCTTATTATGTTAATGATGTCATCATTCTGCAGTCAATAACTCGGGATTCCAACCTGACGGATGGCATTTCTAGAGCTCCGTACATAAGATTTTCTGTCTTTTACTCAAACACCACAATTAAAAGTTTTTGTCACGACGATACTTTGTTGTTGTTCCTTTCAAGTTCTTTTTTAATTTTTAATGTTTTAATTTTGCTATTCCCTCCGTAAAGATTTATTGCGAGTTTTATGACGCACTTCAAAAACATGAACGTCGAGTTTGAGAAATGAACCCACTCAAGTTTCAGCGATGCTCAGTACCCTTTGCTATGTTTTGAAATGATTTCTTTTCATTTATCTAGATGGATGACTCCATATCAAACTTATTTCTTGCAATACTAGAATAAATAACCGTATCTTAGTGAAACGGAAGTGTCAATTTAGCTGATGAGCAAATCGTGTTTGAAATTACGTCAAACGCAATATCTTCAGCAAGAGGCATTTGTGAAGTTTGCCTATAAAGTAAACTGCATGCACGGTCGCCTGGTTCATACTGTAATGCAAAATGTAAGGCCATGCAAGCCATATTCTCTCTCTCCCCCTTTTATGTTGCTAGGGAACCAAGCCATGTAACAATTACTATTGAGTGAGTTTCTGTATTTGTGTTGTTCAGAACTGTTGGCGCCCATGTATATAACCTCGATGATGAAGCCGTCAAGCTATTACCATTTTAGTCAATTAAACTAATCAGATTGCGGTTCCATTGATCTTTAAGACAATGAGAGGAATTTAGAATGAAAAAGGAAAATAAAAGTACATTTGATCTTTTAAAAACAAACACCTTAATCGGGATAGTATAACAACACGTTGAAAAATAAGACCATTCGAATACCTCGTTTGAAAACAACACCATATTGTTATAACATCAAGTAAATCAGGTTAATACTATTAAAAAGCAAACACGAAACATTGAATATAAGTAACAGAAAGAAACAACTAAACACATAAACATTTTCCGCAAGCAAGTTATCTAAATTTGAAATTAAGTAACAATAAAATAAGTTAGGTATGTAAAAAAGCCATGCTAAAACAATCTTTGGCTAGCGATGATTGTTGTCCACAACTGGTATGTCCTGCGTTTCGATCATCAGAAGATAGATACACATGCCTTGTCTCTTCTGATGCTCCAAATAAAATTAAAAGGCAGCAAGAGTAGAAGAGATACAGTAATCTGTGGTTTGGGAATCGTGAGTTTTGTCTTACATTCTGCCACAAACGTATGGGCATCAATCGGGAGGCTGTATTAATCAGTTCAGACATACCAATTGTGGGTTCATCAACGTTAAACACATGGGAGCAAAGTCTAAAATTACCGTGCTACACAATAATCAATTGGAAAGTGGCGGTAGAGTGCAAAACCACAGACAGGTAATGATGTGAAATAAAAAGTATGTTTAAAATATATATATAAAAATAATCCACCGCGAATCTCATAATCAAAAGTTTTTCAATAAAAACAAGAAAAATGGTCCACACACACTTTCTTTCCCTCGTGGGGAAAGCACGAACCGAAGGAAAGCACACTTATGAACAAAATGGTCGGCAACACGCGATTGTCTAATGGCAGAAACAGCTTTGTATATACAGATCCTATGATCGAATCAACGTGCAAGCAAAGCATTGCAAAACTATAGCACTATACACCTAGGCCATGCATTAATTTGAAATGAATATTTTATGACAGCCACTGTGCCCGGTGGGGGTTTTCATCAACGTGTCACGTGAGCTTGGACAGGCATGATTGCTGATCCGAAGCAAACAGAAGAATTCTTTTTTTTTCATTTTCTTTCAGCGCACATGCGTTGTGAGATTCTTCTTCTAGGTGAGCCATTTTTTTCTCTCTCTCTCAAATTAAAAGATGTCTCCCTAACTCCTCAAACAGATTATAATATTTGAGTAATTTAAAGGATGCTGTTCAAAGTGACATGACTAAGTAACGGGTGTCATGATGAAATGACACTCCAGAGCAGTCGACTCAAACAAAATGACGTCACGGTTTTGTCTTAAACAAAATGGCGTCACGTTTTTTGTTCTGAAATCCCCCACTGCGGGTTTGGTTGGTTGCGAGGCTTGGCCATCACTGACGTGGCCGGGCTTGTGGACTTACTCTTTTGAGCGCGCTTTCTGTCTCGTCCAAACTACTACGCCTTTGTAGCTTGGAGCCAGAGAAGCGACCATTACTACGGCGGCCCACGTGCCATAAGCCCGAGGTGGCGATGAATCGTCGCCTCCTTTGGCACATGTTGCACAGCCAAGTTTCTGTCTGAAGGGCAAAACAGGGACGATCATGGGCCATCAGGAGTTTATCTTGGTATTGTTTTGTTTTACTCAAGTTCATTACTATGTTCTAACACTGCTCTAGAATTGCACATGTCGTGGGTTCGAATCCCACCAGAGTAATTTATGCCTGTGATTTTTGTTTCGCACAGAACTCGGGAAAGTACTGAGAACAAAGTGCTCACAAACATCGGTGTAAGCCTAGGGTAAATACATTTTTTTCACACAGGGCTATAGGAAATTCATTTTGATAAAAAGACAATTTCTAAGTTCAAGAACAAAGAAACAATATTTAGGAGTTGCTACACGTTGCAATATAATATTAACATATCATCACCTGTCTGCGGAAATAGACCTTATCGCAAATACTCGGTACGCGCGCTGTAGGCGTTGAAGGAGATGCATGCTGGTCTAGCTTGCGATCAAGTTTGATCCCGAGCTAGACCAGCATGCACCTCATTCAACAGTATAGCGCTTGCGCATTGGATAATTTGCGAAAAGGTCTATGGCACTCGTTGGTAAGTGGATTAGTACAGGGAGAAAATGCAAGGTGCAAACCATAAGTATACATGATTGCTGCAAATGCCATAACAGAAAAAGGGGAAAGTGGAGTTACGGTGAAGGCACTTTTGCTCCGCTCTAATATACGCTGTTAAGCCAGGGTATCTCCAAAACTAGTGTTAGAAACATCTTATGCATTTTGTGACATGGTCTTCAATATTTAATGAAATTAGAGTTCCGGTGAAGATACATTGCGAAACTGCTCCCTTATTTCATGTTAAGCCAGGGAATCTCCAAATTAGAAACAAAGTCTGATGCATTTTGTGACACGGTCTTCAATTAAACTGACAATATACTGATATTCACATCATTTCCCCTTTTAGGATATGTTATAGAAAACAGTATACTTATATAGAAGAGAGTGAACAATGAAGTGTTGTACAGACGAACATGGACAGCTTCACGGACAGACACACAGCCCGTAAGAGTAGACCAAACAAACAGCCTCACCACTTTTGGTAAAAGATGGAGAAGTCAGTGATTATGATAATGTTGTTATATACAGCGTATAGAAAGAAACATGCAGCTGACAGCGTCACATAATTTACAATCTTATGTTTCGAGCATTTTGCTTTTAAGTGAACTTCACTCCTCGTTTCGCAGCAGAGACAAAACCATTACAAGGTAGTCCGTTAACATAATATTAATACTGTAAGAACGTCGAATATTTTGGAGAAAACTTTTAAAAGCATTGTTTTTTCGCAGATACAGTTGTACATTCACTATACATTATGTCATACATTGTTATTTTAAAATTATGTAACTCAGTAACCTCTAGGGCGCCCTCTAACGGAAAAGTTCTCAAAATCGCTATAAAGCAAGCAGTTATTTCATTATATTCTAGTGGCATGGGTGAGCGTCGTTTCCACGTCTTAGGGCGTCATATGGGAAGCATGGCAACTTTTTAAGCACTCCATCCCGATAGCTCGTTCCATACATAATGAAACGGTATAGTGCACTTCAAAGTAAAGCTAAATTACTATTCATTAGGGGGATACTTGTTACTATTTCTAGGTCAAAGGCATTACTTGAAGTCACGAAACGAGAACGGGAAATTATAGTGGCAGTTTTATGGTGGAGCTGAGACAAAAAAAATGAAAGAGAGATAATGATCTTACTATACAAAAACATAAAAAGAATCAACAAGTAACAACTACTCATCGAATACCGTGTTTCACTTGGTTGATTGAGCAGAAATGACTACACATTTCAGAAAGGTTTTATTGCCTCTGGCACTCACAACGAGACTATAGTTACAAATAATTAAGAGAAAGACTCTGCTCTAGGGTCGAAACGTCAGGAATAGTTAAACTATTTTTTGCAAATTATTAAAAGCAAAGATTACCTTTTACACATTAACATTCTGGAAAAGATGACTTCTCTTACTCTTTATGAGCATTCAAATTTCAGGTGTAGAGAAGTGCACATTTATATTATCTTGTAGGCAATCGGTATTATTAAAAAATAAATGTATTATCAGATTACTTTTAGCTTGTTTACCGCATTGAACGGAAAGATGAATATTTTGATGGAATTAAAACTGTTTTTACAGTTTTCTCCTGACCCACGGATTATTTTTAAACAGGTTTCTTATTTCATTAATCTGTTGGTCAAACAAACTCTGTCTGCTATTCGTTTGTCAGCTCTACCTTTAATATTCATACCAAAATTGCTTGCTTTCATTTGTTATTTAAAAAAATATTAGGTGTCCCCTTTTAAAAGATAAGCCTGCATGGACAGCAATTGATTGGTAGTCAAACGCACACATGAGTATGCCTAAATAAAGCTGAATAATCGTATGAACTCGCCCTTGTTATAATTCTACACGAGATGCACAGCGTTTAAAGCCAAACATAAATGCAACTGTCTCTCACATCAATCAATAGTTTATTACACAGCCAAAGTATAAACCCGTAGTCTCTTGCTCAAATAACACTATTTTGGATTGTCATTGTCAGGTGGGAATCGATTTCGTGTCTCGAGCTATATCCGTTTAATTTACGGCACGAGTGAAGCCTAGGCATGCGTGCACATCATGGCATGATTTGATGCAACCCCCAAAAATCACATTATGTTTTATTTGGAGACATTTGGAACGTGTGTTCGATACAATTTGCGACAGAGAAACTAGGTTGTTCCTGGAAGTTTAAAGTAACTGTCTTGTTATTATCAGAATTATCTTGGTTCAAAATAATCAGTTGGTTGTTCTGTTATATGAACGATTGGCACACTCTATGGTTAATCGGTTAGGTCTAGACGATTTTACATAAACCTTTGTGATTTAGTTGCAGGTATTTGGTTAGTGGATTTTTTAGTTAAAATCCATGATGCGTTTATTCGGTTATAGTTATTTGGTTAAGACATCGGTTATGACTGTATAGTCGGTAAAACTAATTGTTAATTACTGTATGCATATTAATCGGTTACACCGAGTATGACTTTGTTGTTAATCGGTTAGAAGTAAATCGATATGTATTATGTCTGTTCCTTGGCTGAAGGAGGCTTTGTAACCATTCGACATGTTTGCAACTTGCCATTCTCGGCGTTGTGTCATTGAACTCCAGCTATGAATGATCGATAAAAAAATCATGTGATTGTGTTATAACCGATGCTTTCATCTGGTACTTTAAGCCCAGATATCAAGTACTACCAAGTGCAAAGACGCCGAGTAATATTTGAGTATGAGTTGGGGTATTGAGTAAGATGCTAAAGTACCCGAGTATACCGTGTCCTCTCTTTAATGATCATTGCATGACGTCACACTTTTTAACGGTGTTCTCAGCCTCAGAGAACAAACGAGTACATTCAAAGCAGTACTAAAATAGTACCCGAGTACGAGTCTAAGTACTTTAACAGCTACATTAATTATAAATTATTGTAATGATTGAGAAGCAGTTCCATGGTCGTCAACATGCAACAATAATATACACAAACTTGGTGTTCTTTGTGTGATAAGTTACAAACACATTTGACGTATAAAAGAAAATGTTTGAATTGAGGTAAATAGTACGTGTTGAAAGATGCACGGGTGATTAAATTGTTGTGCATTTTGTCGCCACTTGGTGGCGTTCTTAATCAATGCACCAGTGACTTTTCCGCTGATATGATGGGCGAGCAAGCCTGCTTGTTGACAACAAATACAAGCATGAATGGTTTCCACTTAAGATGCATCAGAGCCCAAAGTAATTAGATTGTATTAAAGTCATCTTGGATCAGAATTACTGGTAAAAATACGTTAATGTACCTAACAAAATGTTATCCACCAGAAATGTATGTTTATTCTACAATTTAAAGATGAAATAGCTTTCAGTCCATATGGTATACCTATTCTTAAATGTATCAATTGCAGTGAATTTAATCATGCAATTGTACCTGCAGTTCATTTTAAGAAATGATTTTATGCAATCTCATGGCAGTCCGATTACACATAAATTTAATTGCAATATTTAAACTATACATGAGTCTGTTTTATGTTGATTGCAACGTAATGCACAACTATCTGCAGTACGGCAAATACTTCCAAAAATATGTTCCATTTTTAAATTTAATGGAAGGCAAACAGCAGGCAGCAGTAATTTCATAAAAAGATTATACCAAACTTGACTTAAAAACAAAATAAATCAAGGCTCAACAGCAGCCATTTTGTCACCGTTATTTCAGCTTGATTTAAAAGAGAGTGAGCAACACAAACGATTCTGTGCATTGCCGACGCTTGATCCGAACGAACGAACGAACGAACGAACGAACGAACGAACGAACAAAGAGTAACGACAACTTGCTAATGTTGGAACCTTAACGTAACAACATCGCAAAAGAGATGTTGGATAATGTGCCGGTATTGCGTCATACGACCGCCAGTGACGGCCAAGTGACGGCAACTCTCAATAAACATGAACCATGACTTTCTACCAAGGTTAATAAAGCGAGGACAGGATTGGACATGGCTCAGTCAACGGACACTTTGTGGCTATCAGTCTGCAGTTGATGACATGATGTCTTGTGTAGTAAAACTAATTTGTTTGTCCACATTGTACACAAACAAGGATGCACACGGTGCACAAAGCCACTGTTCATATAACTTGTTTTTGTTTTGTATATAGTTAACCTGAATTTGTATAAACGACAGGAAGACAGAAATGTACCTTTGCAAATTAGAAATGCGTATACACACGCACTTCCACCCCCACTTTGACCAATTTAAAAAACTTTCATAGAATCGAGTGAATCATAATACAGCCGTGCATAAAAAGACGTCATTGGCAATATAATACTTTATGTCGATAAAATACAACGTGTTCCGCATGGATGGTCTCAATGAACCACGAATTGACAGGTCATCCGTATCCATCTAATATGCATCAAATAATACATTTTACGTATTTCCATTGTCTTGGATGAATTTCTTCACCCGAACTGCATTTCACTTTTAATTGCACAAGCGGAATACATTTTTGTTATCAAGCTTGAAAACAAGGCCTATTGTATTTTAAACACATGTACATGTACAAGTGTGTGGTGACCTCCATTCGTTGACCCTCCTTTGTTCAACTCTTTGTCATGATAAACGAAGACCCTATTGTTTTCTTCTGAGACAGCGATCGTGGACTTTAGATTGTCCTTTCAGTCTTCGGTTTGAATGTTGGGAGAATTTTGGGAGTTGTGACACAACGATCGTTTTACATCACACGCATGTGCGGCGTCATAATGTAGCCCGAGCCCTAAATGTAGCCTGACCTAAATGTAATCCCAAACATGTACCTTAGGTCCGGGCTACATTTAGGTACATGTTTGGGGCTATATTTAGGTCCTGTGGCGGTTTCAACTTTCCGCCGTGTTCAGTTTTCCGAATGACCAAATACGGTAACATTACGTCATGCGATGCCTGCGCACAGCAAGCAAAAGTAGTCAATTTGTAGTGCTGTATTGAGTCATCCGTGTTACTCTCCGGTAGCTGTAGTCATGGCGGCGTCCACGAGTACAACGAGCGGCGAACGCGTGGATCGTATGAAAGAATTTGGTGTGGCACAAGCAGTGTGACCTGCTTACAGCTGTACGCATGAATACGTGTAAAGATGGGGCAAGAGAATGTGACTAAACAGAAAAGAATCGTAATAATAAACAATTTGGGGTCACTGAGAGAACTACAGTACTCGCCAGGGTACTCGCGGCTGTATTTTTGTCTGGCTACGTCACCCGGAAAACTGAACATGCCGGAAAGCTTAAACCGTTCCAAAAACGTGGTGAAATGTCCGGCTACGTCACCCGGAAAACTGAACACGGCGGAAGACTGAAACCGCCACACCGGGCTACATTTAGGTACATGTTTTGGGCTACATTTAGGTCAGGCTACATTTAGGGCTCGGGCTACATTATGGTGCCGCACACACGCACCAATTCTGACTGGTATCCTGCTAAGCACATAATTTGTAAGAACAATTCTCTGCTTAAGCATCTCTATGAAATTGGGTTCATATCATTTACAAAATATCTAAACATGTCATGCAATTTTTCTTTTGCACTTGCAGATCGAAATTAATGCTGCGTTTATTGAGTGAAGCCATGTCCGTGCCATAGTGGTTATATATGCAGACACTGGTCCATTGATTTCAGAATATTATGTGCACACACTCCTATGTCATTCATGTCGCCGCCATCTTCCTGTGGTTCAATTCCCAGGTGAACTTACCAATAAATATACTTTTCATACTTGATAGTTTCCTCTAGTTCAAAATGAAACTGGATTAATTTGTGTTTTCACGGTATTAACACGTGCAACTTGTTTTTGCTCATATTCCCCCATTTACATTCAAAACGGTTTAAAGTCAATTGTTGGGCATGATACGACAGATCTTTGTTCGAACGGAAATAATATTCGTTCAAATGAAGACTAATACACGTTCGAACGAAAATAATTTGAGGGATTGAGAAACATTAAAACCCCCTAAAGGCGCACAACATTAAGAGTTTGAATGTCTAGGTAATGTGCACATTAGCATTGGTGCATGCACAAAGGCAATGAGACAGTAACATCCTCAAGAGTATAGCAAAAAAAGCCGACCTAATTGGATTTCAATACAGAGTACACCAATCTCTCTCGGCATAATGAATCATGTCGCATATTGAGATCATTGACTAGCAACCAATAGAGTGTGTCTGGCCAACTCGACCGATCCTTACTGCATCATTTATTCATAAATCAGCCTGGAAATATCCAGGGTAAAGAGTCGACTTGCAGAAAAGTTGGTTGAACCAAAATCAGTAGGGCAAGATTAGATCAGTTTGTAGAGTGCCGGAACACTGATCTTGAGGCCGTAGGTTCAAATCCTGCTCGAGTCAATTCTTCTTTAAAGGCAGTGGACACTATTGGTAATTACTCAAAATAATTATTAGCATAAAACCTTACTTGTTCAAGAGTGATAAGCAGAGGTTGATAGTATAAAACATTGTGAGAAACGGCTCCCTCTGAAATGACATAGTTTTCGAGAAAGAAGTAATTTTCCACGAATTTGATTTCGAGACCTCAGATTTAGAATTTGAGGTCTCGAAATCAAGCATCTGAAAGCACACAACTTCGTGTGACATAGGTGCTTTTTCTTTCATTATTATCTCGCCATTTCGACGAATGATTGAGCTCAAATTTTCAAACGTTTGCTATTTTATATATAACTTGAGATACACCAAGTGAGAAGACTGGTCTTAGACAATTACCAATAGTGTTCAATGTCTTTAACATTCACTCTGTCAGTTTCTCTTGATTTCAGTACAGGGCCTGTACCTAACTGTGCCCGAACCTAAATATAGCTAATCCTGTTGAACTCTACCTCCATGGTTGTACAATATAACCCGGACCAGTTTAGCTCAAACTCTGTACCTTAATGTCACACAGGTCTTAAAGATTTTTTTGGAGTCATGGTTTTATTATGTTGGGATCGGATTTGTATGAGATTTTTATCATAAATGTCTATGTTTTTCCACGATTTATCCCCAAACATACTTTTCGAGATGCAGCAAGTTTTCCCCGATCCACTCTTGCGTCTTGTTGCAATAGCACATTTTGTGAGTTATCCACATTTACCTCCGTATTATGCCTATGCGAATAAAAACTCTCGAGAATGCACACGTAACAAGAGGGAGCAAGGCAGACGTAGAGAGAAGAGATGTAGTTTCATCCACACCATGCATAGCTTCAAACAATAGTTAAGAGCCGTAGTGTTTCCTAGTTCAATATTCACCCACCTAGCTAGCCCCGGGCCTCTCTTAGGTTTTTCCACCGTAGATAACCGTCCTTTTACCGGTCGACAGGGGAGCGAGTAAGATGCGCCGCATTACAGCGAATGGCCCGGTTAGGTGTTAAAGCGTAACATTTCTAGTGGGTAAATATGGAAGCGCAGCCTGGAGCAGTTCTTACTCATGTTTAGTCACGTGACAGTACTCCCAGGTGGGAAATGTGGCTAACATAGTCCACTATGTTAACAAAGCGTCTGTAGATATAGGACATTTCTAGAAATTCAATTATTCAAGCTGTTCGCTGCTAAATTCAGTGGAGAATTCATAATCACAATTGTTCAGGCAGTGTGCCATTGGAAAGGTATCACTAGGCCCATACTACTGGTTCAGGACTGACGATAAAAATTTTTGTTATTCAGTTCAGTACAAAAAAAGAAATTTCCATCACTACTGACAATGACAATCTTACTGCATTAAACAGTTAAACTACTAATTGAAACTCTGTTGTGTTTAATACGAAAATTTAACTGAATTAGAAATTATTTGTTGGCAAGCTTACAAACTAAAAGTATACACAGAGCACATGACTTGAAGTCAGCCCATCACGAAGCAACTAGCCAACAGTCTCCCACCTTTCTTTCAATGACGTCACGACTTCGGCGTCTTTGAGTAACTCCAGATATGTTATTTATAATGTAATCTACATCCACCCCATCCCCTTTATTTCCAGTCTCGGCAAACACGCATAGCCACTCTCCAAAATGCAACACACAGACGGACAAAAACCATTATACATGCCCTGCTCGCTCCGATGAAATTATCCTCAGCAAACAGGGCTAGTCAAATATAACATTTCAAATGACTCTATTTTATCTGCCGCTTTGTATGTTTTTCTAACTACGGTCTGCAAATGGTATCTTGTTGTCACCGATGGACCTGGGTGGCCCTGTGGCACTGAGTCTCCCCAGGTGAGGGGACGATGACAAGGAGGGGGGGGGGTGGGGGTGAACGAGCAAGATATTGAATGGTATTTACTTTTGTGTGAAACATCCTGAGTGATGGATATAACTCCATCTTTGTCAGTGCTTAGGGTTTTCATCAAAACCATTGAGTGCATTTTAATCCCCATTTGTCTCAAAGTGAAATCGACTGTAAGCTTTGGTTATATTCATACCATGAATATTATTGCATTATTAAAGCACACTTATGAATTTTACATAGCCTTGAATAAGTGCAGTATGTTTAACAGAAGGGCTAAGTCGTGATCGGAAGAGATATCCATCCACACATAAAATGCAAAACTATCGGTGGCAAAATATCAATAGCGTCTTTCCTTACAACATGTCGAAGCAATTGGTTTCCATACGATTTCTCGCCCAATGACCGGATATTCGCACGTACAGACAAACATGAAACATGTTGGACTCCGAACGGAGATTCGTTTTAAATCTGAGGTGGTGTAAACTATTGTTCGGTTATAGAGCTCAATCGACACATTTCACTTATAGGGATATGATTTGGACAGACGTTAAAAGGGAGAAATATAACTAACACCGAGTTTATGGCACCGGACACTATTGGTTAGTAGTCCAAATAATTGTTAGCAATGGATATAATGTTGATAGTATAAAGCATTATGAGAAACGGATCCCCTAGAAGTGACGTAGTTTTTGAATTTATCACTCAACTATTAAAAGACTTCGGGCCCAAAGGCTGCATTAGGCATATGAAAACGTACACACACTAATTTGCGCAACAATGGTGTTTTTCTTGTATTATTCTCTTGCCACTCTGATGACCAATTGAGTCCATTTTCACAGTTGTGTTATTGTACAATAATTGGATACTCCCAACGATAATATCGGTCTTCACAATTACCAAAGGTGTCCAGTGCCTTTAAAGAGGGGAAGTGAAACATAACACCGAGGTTAAGCTTGAGATATAACTCGCCATCATGGTATCGACGTTTCGAACAGAATACTCTGCTGATCGAAACGTCGAGACCACACTGGGTTTTTTTCAGAGCCAACTCTCACTTTGTTATAGTTAATTTTTTTTTTTTCTCTCACACCACTTGCATAAGGATTGTTACTATAATTTAAAGCATTTTTTTTCAAACAAGTAGGGCTTACATCTGAAAATAAAATAAAGCATAAATAAATAAAACCAGCACCTATTGTTGTATTTTATGCAAATCATGTGTACAAAACGCCATAGGGACCAATTGACTATAATAATATTTTAAGTCAGTCTTTCCCAATCTGATTATTCTGTCTGAGCATGTAAGTGTTCTTTCTCCCCGCGAGACTCCGTGTTTTCTTTTTATTGGATTATAAGTCCTCTGTGCACAGAATGCCCTTTGAATTCTGCCGTTTCTTGTTACTTAAAGCTGGACTTTCAACCCCCACCACGCACCATTTTTTTTTTTTATAAATAAAAATTCCGAAATGACCAAGACCCATTCCGATAAAATCGCCAATAAAGACGCCAGCAGGACCGCGTGTAATTAACTGCCTTTGAATAGTCAATTTCTAGTTCAAGAAAGTCTCACTGGCCGACGTTTCTTCCACAACTTGCATAATTCATGCACATAGTGTTAACAGGTTAAAAATTGCAACAACAAAAACTTAGTTTAGAGTTGCATATAGACCATACGTTATTTTGGTTGGTAAGCAGTTTGCATGATGCCAATTCTGTTTCCAAGTTTGGAATTGAGAAAATAGAATTAAAAGCTGTTGCAAACTTAGCATTTTCTGTGCAGGTTTAAAATTGTTGGACACTATGGACTTCATCACGGTGTAGCCATTTATGTTTCTTTTATTAAAACAACAGGCCTACAACAAGGCCGTTTATAAATGGAGTGAAAAAGTGTTCCGAACATCAAGGCACAGTTTTATCAATCCTGTTAGCATAACATGCTAAGCACAGTAAAATATTGCTTGTAACCAGCCAAATTATATTAAGTTCAATGTTGTTGGCAAACAAAATTGTCAAACAGTTTTTTCCGCCTACCAGCTTTATTTGAGCTGCCTACTTGAGCTCGTAATTGAGCTGCGTACGCACTGCACTGCTGATACTGCACACAGCCATGGAACATGACCAAATAGTCGGTAGCGCAATCAAGTTCCGCAACCTTGAAATAATACATGTATCTACTAAAATGCCAAGGGTGGACATCCGTTTCAATTTGTTCGGCTTACATTTGAAGTATACGATTCAGTTCCCTTTTAACCAAATTTAATAACTTGTCATTGCAGCTGAAAATGTCAGAGTCGTGGTTTATTTTGTATATCATCAACTACTATCAAACTTGATGCGTCACAAGGGGTCATTTATATACCGAGGTTGAGAGGAGTAACTATGATTAAAAAAGGTACACGGTCATTACCGGCCAGAATGCACGTCACAAAGTGTCCGAACATGTTGTGGATAAGAGGTAGACTTTGATCATCAATGAATAAAAATAGTGTTTTTTTTATATCGCGCTTATCTGTCACCCAGTGATGCTCAAAGTGCTTCATCGTACAAAGTTGTCCTGCAAGGTATGTGGAATTACGTTTGAATTATGAGACCTACTCCGTTTAAAGGCAGTGGACACTATTGGTAATAATTATTGGCATAAAACCTTACTTGGAAACGAGTTATGGGGAGAGGTTGATGGTATAAAACATTGTGAACTAGTTTTGGAGAAAGAAGTAATTTTCCACGAATTTGATTTCGAGACCTCAAGTTTAGAACTTGATGTCTCGAAATCAAGCATCTGGAAGCACACAACTTCGTGTGACAAGGGTGTTTTTTCTTTCAATATTATCTCGCGTACACTGTCTTTAACATAGTACCGTGTAATAATTTACAAGGTGCTGTGGTGCAATTTTGCAGCCAATCAAACCAGGAACATCGGGGCGAACCCCTTTTCTTTTCGACAAGTGCACTGGGTTCAACGTGCGTTACACAACACACGGGACCAACGGCTTTACGTCCCGTCCACTGGACGAACAAGCTGATGATTGTTTGCTCTGTAGGTCCGGTCTTGGCCCGTCCGTGCAGACTTGGCGGACATGTGGCTCTAACTCCTTCACTGTGACGTGTTGGTTTGACTACAGTCGCCCCGATATCCGAGAGTGATCCCCATTGCTTAGAACACTTGGGTAAATACTGTCTCTGTGTCTATATTTGCTTTTCTCTTCATAAAAGAAAGAAAGAAAATCAATCCCAGGTCAGTATTTAGCAAGCAAAGAACATCTCCTTATGTGTTCACGCCCTCGAAGATCATCCATCATCAAAAGCAAAGGTTAAATCAACTAATAAACTATAGACGAGGGAATCTGACTGGGTAATTTCTAAGTAAGTCCGGATTCGAACTGCCTCTAGCTACCAGGCAATCTCGGTAATCGTTGGTAACATACTGGTCTTTAGATCTGCAAAGGTCATGGGTTCGAATTTCACCCAAGTAATATGCCTTTTTCCAGAGAGCTCGCGAAAATGCTGAGAATAAAGTGTTAATACACATCGGTGTATATGGGTTGAAACAAGATCAAAATAAGTTTGTGTTGAATAAAGATTTTACTAGAGTGGAAAGCTCAACCAACTGAACCGTCACCACTTGTCAATATATTTACTTTTTATGTATATCATATCATTATCAAAAATAATATAACAAAATATAATCTTATGATTATTATCTTGTCATTTAGCAAACTTTTATTCATCTTACATGTGATGTGCACATTTGGATAAAAATGTGTTCAATTCCATTTTTGGGTTGATACCACACTTGTTTTTTACGCGTCCTTTTAAATTACACTAATTAAATCTTTCCTTAAGTTTAAGTGACATTTAATTCACAAACCAGATGCTCGTCCAGAAATTTCTAAACACTTATCATCCCAAGTACTTCATTTAAATATTTGAGTTCTTTTATCTAATAAGGAATTCTGATTATTTAATCATTAAAGGCCGAACTCTTGGGGTTTCCGGCTTTGTACATTCTGTGAAATGCAACTATTAGGCAAACTTTGAACTTCACTGTGAGAGTGTTTTGCATATTAAAAGCAGTGGACACTATTGGCAATTAATCAAAATAATTATAAGCATAACCCCTTATGGTAACGAGTAATGGGGAGAGGTTGATAGTATAAACAATGTGAGAAACGGCTCCCTCTGAAGTGATGTAGTTTTCGAGAAAGAAGTTATTTTCCACGAATTTGATTTCGAGACCTCAGATTTAGAATTTGAGGTCTCGAAATCAGCATAAAGGACACAACTTCGTGTGACAGGGGTGTTTTTTCTTTCATTATTATCTCGCAACTCCGACGACCAATTGAGCTCAAATTTTCACAGGATTATTATTTTATGCATATGTTGAGATACACCAAGTGAGAAGACTGGTCTTTGTCAGTTACTAATAGTGTTCATTGCCTTTAAAGATGTATGTCTGGTGAATGTCAAGATAAAAAAAGCCTATCATAAGCTAACTGATTTTGAACGAGCATTTTCGTCTAATCGTTGTCGACAAGGGCATTTGAAGATCAAACGAATCTGCTTCACATACGAGACGATTGTTGTATTTTTCTTCATAATGTTGCCTACATAGGCTTACATCAACGTCGACACAGGCCAATCTATGATCCTATTAATTTGTATAAATTGAATGTCTGTGTGTGTTTATTTATACTTTCAGACCACCGGGAAAAACCAATTCCCTTCAGCCGCAAATTTTTTATTTTATTTACACGAAACTACGAAATGCTTGCCGTGATTTTTATATAATTCCGGGTGACTACATTAAATGAAGTCACCTGGATTTAAAAAACAACAAATACTTCCTCGTGGGACGGTCAGATTAATATTCAGACCTTCACTTCATCAACAAATCGCAAAAAGGTTCCAGAAAGATTCCGATTTCATGTAAAGGACTTAATTTCCTGTGATGTAGACAAATTGGCGACGTTTATCAAAACCCTTGGCTGGTTGAGAGAGAAAGAAAATCCAAGATCAAAGGCCAGCAGAGCCCCGGTGCACTTACGCCCTCTTTAGGGCTAATATTTGCCTTCCTGAGAGTCAACCTGTTTGGCTCGAGGCCACTCTTATAGACCCTTTACGAAACCTTGGCTTTGGATTCGGCTTCAGGCTCCGTCTTCTCGTCTGAAGCCCTTAGCGCGTTCGCAAAGCACACGCAATAGCCTCAACAACCTCGGGGCCAAGCTATCCTGAGCCGAATCTAGAGCCATAACCGTGGTTTCGAAAAGGGCTATTATAATGATGTATACGGATTGATCTCTTCTCACACCTAATGAGTTGTTGACAACACCTGCAATAATGTTAGAGAGTGTGGCGTTTAACACATCGGGATGTAAGCAGGGAGAACCAATTTATACAAAACAACAAAACACATCGTAATGTAAACTGTGATCACAACACAACTCCATAACTTGTAATGTTTAGCTGCATATTGTGTGAGGAGTATGTTAATTTGTTCTAGCCATAATTTACTGACAAATCAAATAAATAAAATAATAATGAATAATTACGTTATAAGCAACAACTTTTAGTATAATTGTATTCAAATAGCTCTAATCATCTTAGTTGTTCAAGTGGCCTTTTTGAACAATATTCTTTTGAGACATTATTCATACTTGATAAACATTGAAACTAATTACCTATTGCTACAAAAACGGTCAAGCAAATTTGCTTCCTGTTTTTTTTTTTAGTACTTACATAAAATGAGTAATATCATTCAATACGTCAACATCTGTATAGATGATGAAACCACGATATTTAATACTTCAGTAATACAGATAAATAACCAAACGAGCCTCTGTATAAATAGCCCCTGCAAAGATGGCATTTTTATAGTGCACACCTTACCATCATTGCTTATGCACACTGCGTCTTCACCAGCGCATGACTGCCCGGTTATTATCATACCGTAAAAAACGGTAGGCCAAATAAAGATAAAAACATGTTTCACGTCACCGACCGTTTCATCTTTAGAAGTAGTCTGCCTCCTTGTTTTCCTTTCCTTTTGAATGACATTTTTCCCCGAAAGAGAGGAGAATTTTCGGACACAATCAAAGAATATAACGTACTCAGCAAAACAATCCTATTGAAAAAAAAGCCCTGCTGTTTGTATAAAAAAATAATTCGAGCGGCCAGAAAAGAAAGTCATCCCATTTGTTTTCAAAGAGAGAGTACCCTAAACACGTTTCTCTTTTATTTGGCCCGTTACCGTATCGCGCTCGCCATTTTAATCTACATAATGCTGGGCAGTCTATGGATTTTTCTCTCAATAACAGAAATAAGACTCCTCGGTACATGCCATGAAGCTAAGCAGCTCCAGAGCACGTTCATGAGGAGTCGAAACGACACCGAAAACCGCCAGGAAAAAGTGTCGCCTGTTAACACAGATTCCATCGCTACACGGGAAGGCCCCGTGGGTCGTGTGTCCTGGTTTTGTTTTAAAACAACCTTTGTTTGTACTTCATAATATTCAGGCTGTTGGGAAAAATCTGTTTTCCGAAGGCGGCTATCGCTTTCTGTAACCCGCCCTTGGTTGTAGCTTTCTGTTGTGTATAGAGGGAGAAAGGGCAGGAAGAAGTCTGTTGGTGGGGGAAAAGGGAGTGCATTTCGACCCGTTCGAATGTAATGGAACCCACGGCCTATATGGAAAGCAACATCCGGTTAACGGAACTCTTTAACGTTATATGGAAAGCAACATCCAGTTAACGGAACTCTTTTACGTTATATGGAAAGCAACATCCAGTTAACGGAACTCTTTTACGTTATATGGAAAGCAACATCCAGTTAACGGAACTCTTTTACGTTATATGGAAAACAACATCCGGAACTCTTTTACATTATATGGAAAGCAACATCCAGTTAACGGAACTCTTTTACGTTATATAGAAAGCAACATCCAGTTAACGGAACTCTTTTACGTTATATGGAAAGCAACATCCAGTTTACGTTAACGGAACTCTTTTACGTTGGGGGTCATTGTTATAACAGGCTAAAACCATTGTGCTATATAATTTGACGATATGATACTTGGCATCCATACTCCTCGTCTGAGATAGTGGCAGTTTGCGTCACACAAGCTCTCTTTAAAGTGCCGGTAAAAAGGCAGTATTTATACTTTTGTAAAGGCAGTGGACACTATTGGTAATACTCAACAAAATTATTAGCAAAAAACCTTTCTTGGTGACGAGTAATGGGGAGAGATTGATGGTATAAAACATTGTGAGAAACGGCTCCCTCTGAAGTGCCATAGTTTTCGAGAAAGGAGTAATTGTCAACGAATTTGATTTCGAGACCTCAGATTTAGAACTTGAGGTCTCGAAATCAACCATCTAAACGCACACAACTTCGTGTGACAAGGGTGTTTCTTTCTTTCATTATTATCTCGCAACTTCGATGACCGATTGAGCTCAAATGTTCACAGGTTTGTTATTCTATGCATATGTTGAGATACACCAACTGTGAAGGCTAGTCTTTGACAATTACCAATAGTGTCCAGTGTCTTTAATCTATGTTGTATGTTGTGAATAAAAATGTTCGCTAAAAGCCGAACGAGCGCAAAATAAATAACTACAAATTTAGAATAAAAAATTGTGTACAAAAAGGTAGATTGTGTGACATCATCAGGAAACTGTCTTATTGCCTATATAGTCAATCAAAACATACATAAAGGGTGTGGATTCAACGTTGTTTTTTCATTGGAATGTTCTTCTCCAACTAATTACAACTAACGCCAGTATTAAATCTATTCTGTATACAAAACGTACTCAAAACTCATCACCAATGTAAAAAAAAACCAAAAAAAAACTCCCCCTCATGGAAACAACATGTCAGTCTTTAATAAGATACTTCATCACAAGGGTGTTTGTACCACTCAGTTCCTCTGTCCATATCAAACGAGCTCTCATTGATTCAATGCGTGTAGACACCTCATCTGTTAACAGTCTACAACCAGACTACTCGGTGGTGAAATTACCACTGTCAAAGCTTTCCCTAACAGCAAAAAATCTGAATTTCTCAAGATCCACGTCATCAGCAAATTGAAGTGAGTTCTTTGTGGATTTAAAGCCGTAAATCCTACACTTTGAGGGCAAGGAGGTTTCAGACAGTCTGTGTCAATATGTAATGGGAGAGTTGCAAAGATATGATGGGTTTACGCCACAGTACATTTGAAATGGGATGTTCTTTTACCATTTCTACACGTCATGCGTCTAAAGCACCTCGGACGAATTATGAGTCATTTTACAGTGTTTTGATTGTAGATATCCTTGTATCAAAAGACTATACAGTTTGAATCACCCTTAAATGAAATTGACAAAGTCAACTGTTGAATCATCTAAGTTTTGTCATAATTTTGTCAAATCATCACTTTTGGTGAAAAGCACGGGCTCCAATATGAATCACATTGAATTTTCCTGCCAAAATACAAGATGAAAGACAGATCATGAAATGCACTAAACACTTCAATACTATGTTATTGCACGACAAAATATGATATTAACCCAATCTATTAGCGGATACCATAAAGACTAACGCAAATTTTTAAGATAATATTACACGATTTACCAATAAGAATTATTCATGTATATTTCCACCACGCAATTAATTTAGTCACCAATATACTTGGATTTACAGGAAAGGGATTGTGCTTCATCAAAACAACTGACAGAGAGGAGCAATATTATTTCCTGTTAGGATCTGTGATCGATGGCCCTTGACTAAGTCAGCTATTGTTGCCATGAGTCACATGACATGAGTCAACTCATAATATGTACAAATTGTGTTAATAGCACTGGACACTTTCGTTAATTTTTAAAGACCAGTATTCTCAATTGGTATCCCAACTATGCATAACATAACAAATCTTTGGACTAAGTTTTTGTCATCGAAGTTGCAAGAGAATAGTGAGAAAAAACACCCAAAACCACCCTGTTGAATGTGTGTGCTTTCAGATGCATAATAAAGTGTTTCAGGTCTGAAGTCTTATTTTGAGTGAGACATTACCTCTTTCTCAAAAACTACGTTACTTCAGAGAAAATCGTTTCTCCTAATGTTTTACATTATAACACCCCTTGCAAGTATTCTGCCTGCTCATTGGTTTAGAGCGCGTCACATGACATGTCTTAGTTTTGCTAGACGACGGCCGTGTGATAGTGCGTCGGTTTGCCATGCACTAGTCCGAAGACTAGCACACGGCGTGCAGTACCCAGACGTCCGTTGCGTGTACGAGGATGATAAATTAATAGTCTGTAACCATTTCGGATTGCACGACACTACGTGCAGCACAGTAAGTAAAAGTGTTTGCAATCTGTAGTCGCGTCGTCCGTGGATTGTAGCATTCAGGTCTGTAACTTAATAATAATAGTACAGTATTTAGAAATGTTTGGGGTGTTATAAAACAAATATTGACTGCTTTTACTCGTGCAATGGTTAAAAACTATGACTCCCTCGGTGATCCCCGTAGCATTCTATTTTCCCTCGGCTTCGCCTCGGGAAAATAGAACGCTCCGGGGATCACCTCGGGAGTCATAGTTTTAACTATAGCACTCGAAGCAGTCAATATTTGTATACTATCACCAGCTCTCAATTGCTCGTTTACCAAGTAAGAATTATTATGCTAACAATATGTGCGAATAATTACAAATAGCGTCCAGTGCCTTTAACGATGTGCAGCGATGACTTGAACCAATTAGTACGAAATAACATTTGACTGAGTATGTTAATTATGTACAATGTACGTTATCTGACGCTATGTGTGCATCGGTTGGTGTAATCAGAGTGGAGAATTGGTCATTATCAAGAACAGAATCGTCATTGTTCAATCGGAAGACTTACTTATTTCATCAGTACAGATTCTCCGTAGGAATATTACCTGCTCAAGTCCTTTAAAAGACAAGTCTTCTCACTTGGTGCGTCTCAACATAATATGCATAAAATAACAAACCTGTGAAAAATTGAGCTCAATCGGTCGTCGGAGTTGCGAGATAATAATGAAAGAAAGAAACACCCTTGTCACACGAAGTTGTGTGCTTTCAGATACTTGACTACACTACTGTATGTCTCTTCAGAAGGAGCCGTTTCTCACAATGTTTTATACTATCAACCTCTCCCCATCACTCGTTACCCAGTAAGCTGATAATTATTTTGAGTAATTACCAATAGTGTCCACTGCATTTAAAGGTCGAAATGACAAGTGTGATGCCAATGGCTAAAAAAAAATACACCAGTGCGTTGTGTCTAATTAACTAGTGCGCTGTGCTGACCTTAATGAGATCCCAGGTGATCACCTTAATGACTCTGCCACAGGATTCAACAAAGCTATACTATGGCCCTGTACACCACAGGTCCACTGTAATTATATAATTCCCTCGTACATTTGAACCGATCTGGTCAGATATTGCCCTTATATGTAAGTTATAGCCCTGACACCGAAGGTACATTGTGCACATTTCCCCCTCGTTTTGGACCTGATACTGAGAATTTTATATTGCCCGATGATAGGTATTTCCTTTACATCACAGGTCCATTATATATCTTTGCCCTCGTATATTGGACCCAGTATACCGTGTATCTTTATGATGCAGACTACTTTATATTGCCCTTTCCACCACATGTCCAATATTTTTCCTCTTATTATTTGAACCGATATTTGTGAGTTTTTTACATTATATTGCCCGATCTGTCAAGTTGCCCTTTACACCACATGTCCATAATACCCTCTCGTATATGGACCCGACACTGAGTCCATTAAACGCAATCCATCTGCACTCCGCGGTCGTTATTCAGGCTTGAATGGAAGAACATGGCTCCGCGTAGCAATATCACCAGTGTCCGGTTCGTGAGAAGGGAAGTTTAAGAATCGCAGTTCAATCGTGGCACATTTACACTTCGTAAAAATTAAGAAAACTATATTTATCATTTCAGGTTATTGTAGAGCACTCTATGACTCAATAACAGCAGGCTGTATCACGGGTGCATAACAACTCTATTTCAGCACTATCAATGTTCAAAGAGTTGTTTTTGAAGTGTTCGTCGCCTTAAAGGGGGAATGTGTTGGCTTAATCTGCACGGTTAGTAGAATGGTATTTGTTTTGTTTGTACTTGTTTGCCGTAATTGTTTTACTTCAACGTTATCCGGGTGGCATTCATAATACGAGGAAAGACGCTGTTATTTGAAACGTTTTTTTTTGTTTTAGCTCCCAGTATGGGCAGTTGTAATGATAACGAGGAGTGGGGTACTGTGGGGGGAACACACTTTGTGCGGCACACTAAACTTATACCTTTTCAGGTGTCCAACTAAACTCTGTACGCTTTGGAGTGGTTGATCCTTTTTTTTTGCACTTTATAGGGAAGCGTGTTGCTCAGTTGTGAACAAAAGATACTAAACAGAGTGTTGCCGATGTAATAAATTTGAATTATTTGAAAACCAATGTGCAAAACTTAACTCAAAAGTCGTAGAGTTTGTGCCATGTTTCGACAAACTGCTGTTTTTTATGAGGTGAAATATAAACAGACAAACGCAATAAATATTTATCGAACCGATACATTTATAGGCTGTAAGAGGCGAGGCAGATGCAGCTAATTAGTTCACACCATACTGAACATCAGCCACCCCCCCCCCCCCCCGCCAAAAGCAAAGGGCTGCAATTTTGTTTTCTCCACTACGAAATTGCCACTGTCGTAGTGCTTTTTCAATGGGGGAAGTTTTGTTCTTCTAAATCGATTAAAAAAAGGAAATCCTTAAAATAAAGGGGGGGGGGGTTTGGAGGATGGCAATTCTAATTTACAGGATTTTTTTCAAGCAGGGTTGGGCCTCCCCTGTTTGTATTATTAGACCCTAGTTTGAGCGAGCATCATGCGTCATTGATCCCGGGGGAGGGGGTGCATGAGAAACACCCCGTCCGATCGATACTTCTCTCGGTGTAGACACGCCGAGGTTCCGCGGCTAAAAGTTCCCTCTCTCTGCAAACGATACTTATAAACCCCCAAACTGTGCAAATATATTTATACTATAAACGTGCAATATCCTCTGAATATTACTATGTGCATGTAGGTATGAATTATTCCTGTTATTTTTCAAGTGCATAATGGGGAGCATGTTATTTCCAAAGCATCCAATCCCCCATACACCTTTACAAAAGTTATGGTTTGTCAGATCAAAACTCACAACAAAACCCACAGGAAAACCCGAGGAGCTTAATTGGGCACCTATGCACCCCAGTTACGCCGCTGGGTGGTTGCACTTTTATGCCAGTAGGCAATATGAAACGAATTATAACCTCCAATAGATAATCTCGAGCAAAGTAGGCCTAAGTAATAAGCTTTTTTGAGATACCTATAGTGTCCACCATACCTCAAAAGGCTAATTGGGTTGGCACAACATTAATTGGCCGGTGTAATTTAAACACACATAGAGGTGTTATTGTGATATTTTAGACTAAGTAAAAATAGAATAAAAAAATTAAACAAAGTTTTTAAGTTCATTGAGAAAAATTATTAACCAGGTTTTGATTAATGACGAGCTGTTAACCCAATTTTAGTCTATATAGGCCTACGCATCGAAACAGTTAATATCAAGTCCGAATTTAAAACTCGAAAGTAAACAAAAAGATCATTACGTGAGGAATGGTTTGGGCACGTTGGACCAACTTATGACTAGAAAAAATTAAAATTAAAAGGAGGTCCATTAGTAATAGGGCATATTTGACAGACTGCCTCTACAGTAATTCATATAGTGTACTAAAGGGAATGAGGATAAGTAATTGCCTGCCCTTTCCTTTGAGTTTCGTTCTCTCCTTGTGTAAATATAAAATTGGACTCGCTTGACCTGTAAATATAATTCCCATTGCAAATGTATACTGAAGAGTAGTTTGCCGTATGATGTAGTTTTGCTTGTCTTTCAAAGTATCACATTTTGAATTGTGTGCACATATTTTTTTAAGGGAATTGCTTTTGCTTGCAAAAGCAGACCTATACGTTTAAAATCCGTAATCGTGTGTGTGTTTTGAAGATAGTTGAGGCTGAGAAAATGTTTTGACGGAGTTTCATTCAAAACCATCGAACAACCCAACTCGGCTTGTAATTTGATCCGGCAGTCAAAAATATTATGGTATCTTAATTCACTAAAAGAGGGATCAAATGAAATAGATGTGCAAAGGTTGCATGATTGAACACAAACAACTTCTGGTCTCTCCAGGCATTAAGTTCTCCCCTTTTCGGAAGCTCTATCTCAAACGTTGAAGAGTGTTTTATAATAATATATCAGAGCCCAGCCTATAGCACAGCGCTGGATTCTGGCAATGTTTGCTCCGAGTTTGAGTAGAGGGGAATAATAATATTACTATCGATGCGCAAGATCGATAAAGACGCGTGGCTACATTTAGTCAGCCATCTTAATTAGGTTTCTTCACTGCCCATGTCTATAGGTCTATCATTACTGTGAGTAGTGGATGGTACTCTAGCCTGATCAATAACCCATACGTGTGAACATTAAATACAACCCAGTAATAAATGCCGGTGTCACCAGGCTATGTTTACAATGTACTTTACTGGGTAAGAAAACACATGGCGTATTAACTGTCTCAGTTTTATTTTCTTAACCCGGAAACGCGGAGGGGGGGGGGGAGGGGTAGTTTTACTTGCAAATTGAAACTTGAACCTTGCCAGTTTCTTGTTTAAATAGTCCAATGGATCAATGATGGTGTCAACTTGGTATCTAAATTTATTTCTAAGTACTGTGAGGTACATATCTGTTTGAGATTTAAAGGGACATGTCTGTTTTGAAACAGGTTTTGTGAATGAGACTTGCATTTTAAGTATAGGAATTCTTATACCCGGTTTACTGGATGTAGTGAAACAGCGATTAGAGAAAAAGTTAACATATGTATTCAAGAATACTGCATCATCACTTAATGTTGCAACAATATGCTGAACAACGTAAATGAAATGAAATACTTGCACAGATTGTGTTTCGTTTTATATGATTATCTACTGAACATTCTCAATTTCAAAGTTTATTTGGCATACATGCCGACACATCGTTGGCAGTCGTACATTAAACCATGTTTGTACACGATTCTACTGAACATTCTCAATTTCAAAGTTTATTTGGCATACATGCCGACACATCGTTAACAGTCGTACATTTAACCATGTTTGTACACGATTCTACTGAACATTCTAATTTTCAAAGTTTATTTGGCATACAGTCCGACACATCGTTGACAGTCGTACATTAAACCATGTTTGTACACGATTCTTTCGCCTACAGCATTTTACGATTGAGGTATGTTACAGGTAAAGGTAAATGTCAAGTAAAGGTATGATGTTGGCTTTGTAAAGGTATGATGATAGGCTAAGGTAAATGCCAGATTAGGTTACGTGTTAGGTAACGGTAAATATAACCGTAATAAAGGCAAAGAGCTTTCAGAAGTTTGCACTTGTTTATCAATTTAAAAAAGTAAACACTTTCACGAGCCGTTGAGGATGTCACCCTTCGGGACGGCGAATATACTATAACTGTCAGCCACCCCCATCACCCACCCCATAAGGGAATCAGTCTGGCTCAGGTATTTGTCCACACCGCAGCAGTTCAGGCAAGGGACAAAGCTTTAGTGTTGCATAAACATGTAGCAATAATAACCAACGCTATCACTGGAGATACCAACAATTTGGACGTCAAAGAGCGTCATTCAGAGAGTGATCTTCGTACCCAGACACATTATTATCTGAATCCCGGTGTCTCGATGGAAATTATCTCGGCTGTTTGGATTGATGGTTGGGCCCAAGTTAATTAAGACGGTGTGAAAGCATGTCTAGTCATACTCACTCGAGTTGAAGAGTTACTGTATCTTACAAATTATTAACAAAAAAGCATGTCAGCAGTGGTTTCATCAAAATAAGGATAGCATAAGGCAACACTGACATGGAACTATTTGGGTACGAGCAAGGGAGACCGCTGATCGTTGCTTTGGTCATTGACAATTGTAAACTGATACACACATTTCCTGGCTGTCGATTTTGATTGAACTCTCAATCAATGTCTGGAGAATTGTATGGATGTTTTCTCTAGGAATGAAATGGATGTTTGGAGTTGTTTTGTTTAAAGCCATTGGACACTTTCGGTAAACAGTGTTGTCCAATTAGGCCCACACTTAAATAAAATAAAATTACAAACCTGTGAAAATTTAGGCTCAATCGGTCATTGGAGTCGGGAGAAAATAACGGGAAAACCCACCATTGTTTCCCCATGTTTCGCTGTGTCATGACATGTGTTTAAAATAAATCCGTAATTCTCGCTATCGAGAATTGATATTGTTTTAATGTTTTCTCAAAAAGTAAAGCATTTCATGGAATAATTTTCTTCAGGATAAGTCTTCCACCATTACCTTCTGTAAACCCTGTAAATTATTTGTCAATCTGTGAACTTTTAATTTTTTTTTCTGTACCGAAAGTGTAAAATGGCTTTAAGATGTTTTTTTTTTTATTACAGAGCCGAGACAAATGAAGAGCTCGTGCGTAGCAGCGAAGCATCTTATGTGTTAACATTACGTGCTCCTACCGGCAACGGGTTGAAAACATCACATACAGTCAGCAAACGTTCAATACGTGTTCGATATTTTACAATTGCTCTAAAAAAGTGGTGTGAGTTCCAGACCGCTCCCACATCAATGACACGTACAAACACATAACGCCAACACTTAACTCGGGAAAGATGGGAGAGAAGTAACTATGAGTTTATAATAGATCGGGTTTTATTAACATCTAAGAAGTTATTGAAACTTACATCTGACGTAATCGCTGGCGTGTAAAACCCACACTGTAGACACACAATACGCTCACAGTCTCCACATGATAGGCCCTCCTGGGCAGTACCTGGTTGGGGGTCGGGTATTAGTTCAGTCTGGTGGCATATAGGGCACAGGTCACGCTGCTTGACCGGCGCTGCCCCGGCGGCTGCGTCGACCTCTGCCGTCGTTGTAGCGTCGGATGAACGTTGGAGGACAGAGGCAGCATAGTTTGAGAAGTCATCTTCAAGATCCCTGTGAGGAAAGAGATGAGACCATAATTAACGAGATATTAAGTCATATTGCTTGTGTTTTAAGATGTGTGTTAAAGGCAGTGGACACTATTGGTAATTGTCAAAGACTAGCCTTCACAGTTGGTGTATCTCAACATATGCATAAAATAACTAACCTGTGAAAATTTGAGCTCAATCGGTCATGAAAGTTGCGAGATAATAATGAAAGAAGAAAACACCTTAGTCACACGAAGTTGTATGTGTTTATATGGTTGATTTCGAGACCTCAAGTTCTAAACTTGAGGTCTCGAAATAAAATTCGTGGACAATTACTTCTATCTCGAAAACTACTTCACTTCAGAGGGAGTCGTTTCTCACAATGTTTTATACTGCCAACCTCTCCCCATTACTCTTTACCAAGTGAGGTTTAATGTTTATAATTATTTTGAGTAATTACCAATAGTGTCCACTGCCTTTAAAGCACTGTATACTCAGCACTTTACCAACTCACTCAATGGGATGGGAACCCACGACTATTGTCTTTTTAGAGCAGATTAACCAGGTCAAAAATGGATCAGAATATAGTAAAAATGAGACGAAGTCTTAGCTAATTTGCTTGTTTAATGATGTGTGTTGACGCTGTTTGATGTTTTTCTAAAGCAGATAACCGGAATCTCTATGTCCAAAACGAACCAGAATTGAGTCAACTAAGACGAAATCCTTAGCCAAAGGTTGTGTGTGTACCAGTTTCCGGGTCAGCCTCACCCAGAAATGGTCAGATTCCAGTTGGACCCCGGAATTTGGGTCAATTATGATCCAGAAGGTGTTTCTTCTTGTAGACACCTTTGAACGCTAACGGAACACTTATCACCGATTGATCGCCATAAATAAAACTAATTTAGTATTCAAGTCTCATCATGCCCCGTTGAGTCCAACCATTTCAACCATGACGAGGCTTATTAGTAAGCCTATTACATTGTGGTTCGCTACCGACTCCAAAATTTCAAGACGCTCTTTAAAGAGATGCTGCAACAGCGGTTTTGAAAATGGCAAGTTCATTCATTCCAAGCAGTTTGAACGAAATGATATGTTTTTGACTTTGTTCATCTGATATTTGTGTCTGTTTCTGTTGACCGATGGACCAATTTCATAAACCTTTAGGCCAGAAACGGACATCATGGAGCTAGAGAGTTAGTGCAACGGCATGACCAACATGTATCATGCATTGAGTAAAACACGTGTCCCAGATTATATTTGGGACAATTTAATTAATTAAGACCGCGCCCGAAGCAAATGACTTTGGCTGTAGGCTAAGGCTATGTCTACTGGCTGTAACGATTTAAATTGAATTATCGTAAATTGTTAAATTCTCGTTTTAAGCTGTACATTAATAGTATTCGCTATCACCTTTAAAGGTTGTTCTTTAACTATAAAACACCTAATTGTAATGATAAAAAAAACCATAAATTTCCCACTGCTGGAAATGCAGCTATAACAAAACATACTACAAAAGACAATAAAAAAATAATGATCTGCCGTTTTGTTGAGTCGACAATTTGGTCCTACAAAATGACGGATCATGTTCAATCATGAAATTATACCCCCAAAACGTCTTCGGGGAACTTTATGTGCTACTCTACTTTTAATTTATCTTTCCAATTTTAATTCCATATCAAATGTGCCCCTTTAATTCTGAAAACTTTCCTTGCAAACTTAGAATAGGTATACGTCGAATAGCATATCCAGACACCGTCTGATTCCCTGTATTGGAGTAGTCTGTTCAGAACGTCATAAGTGAAAGAGTCCTGACTATTTTACACACAGCTGTGTTTTCTGACTTGAGAAACCCAATACGGCAGCGTCTACGGTGAACGTTTATGTTTGCGCTGGATGGGTTATCTCATCCACTTAGAATAACTCCATGGGCGACAAAGCTACTTTCGCGCCATAATCTTGTTGATAAAAATATCAGACAAAACGCCCACGACGCTCTGACCGCTTTCGTTATACAGCTGCAAAAATACCTATGAACTCTTGTGCACTGTTTCCATTGGCTTCTGGTGGATTTTGATACTGATTGAGTAAAACACCTTTCTGGATATGACGACTGCTGTCGTTACTGTGTGTCTTATATTCATAGTTGCCTTGTTAACATTTTAATGACCATATGGAGGTAGAAATGACAGCTGTGTTTAATTCTGCCAATTCTTGTTATATCAAGATCGATGTGACTGGCCCCATTACCCCTTTATGTCGGGCACGTTGTTTTGAGAGGACAGAAAAACAAAGAAATATCAAGCAGCAAATGTACTCTTAATAAAGCTTGGTCGAATAATCTTGGTTCAAATCCTGGTCGTCTTGTGTCCTTGATTCGGGCACTTAACCATAATTGTTTCTCTCAACCCATGTGTGGGGGCTGTTGGATTAAACCCCTTAGCGCTTATTTAATCAGCTTGGGCTTGTATACTCCACAGGGAGTTGGAAAAATTAAAGGATTGGTCTAAAGGTATGCCACAAAAAACCAATGATGATGTCAGCGCCTTTAAGAACTAAGGATATGTGCGCCAATATGAAACAAACATGATAATTTTCATTATTATGACGAGTTAAATGCGGCTTCGCTTTGTTAAAGATTCAAGCACAACATTGATACCACAATTAAACACATTTCAAGAGTCCGAGAGAGAGGGAGTTTTTTTTTGGAACGATACGCGATAATAGTTTACCAAACAGAGGCTAGTTGCTCAGTAGGTTTTTCCATCGGAGATAAAGAAGAATAAGATATATGCACTCATAAGGATGGATAACACATGACGTCATTAACCGCCATCTTTGATGACAAACAGTGAAAAAGTAAACTCTTGTGAACGCGCTGCGCACGACTCTCGGCCAAAAATAGCCTTCAAAATGGGCATGTTTCATTTTCATCGAAGACTGCGACCAATGCAAAAGTCTTTAAAAGGGCAACTTTTCCGAGGTTTTACACCCCGCCCCACCCACCATGTAGACGTGTGGATACAGTTCACACTTTTGTCCGAACACAGGAAAGTCTCCAAGTTCTCATATCCATCGTTTCATGAAGATGATACTCTTCTTTTAATTGTAGGAAGTGGTATCCGAAAGCCAGGCAGTTGACAAGCTGTGACGTCACATGCAGGTGTATCTCATATCGGTATGTATACTTCTCAGTGTTGTCAAATCATAAGAACATCGATTGGTTCTTTCTAATTATACCACGTGGATGTAGAATGTATATCTAGAGCCGAGGGAGAGACGAAAACAATTTTTTCCCCGCGGTTTGATTAAAGCCTCGTGGGTTTGTATGATATGACTTTGACCTCCTGCCTCATATTCCGGCGGGAAAAAAGACGAGCGGATTTTTTTTTAACGAGGAGGACCAGCGAATCGATGGTAATCAAGGGTGGTCATCCATGAACATAATCGAATAAGGCTTGTCAACTTTTAGCTTTAGTGCCATTTGCACCCGACTTCGGCTATGTAGGTTAATAATGCAATCGCCAAAAGACCCTTTTTTCACAGCGTTATAATTAGTTGTTATCATCCTCTGATGTTTTCTTCAAGTTTCACTTTAAGTCAGCATTCAAGTCACCTTCTTCTACGTACAAAATGCACCAAAAAAAAATTATAATTAAATTTTCGGGACTCTATAGGCTAAGTGTGAATGACCGAGTGTATATTTCCTTTAATTTACGAGCACTTATTTTTATTTCTGGTTGACCGATTTGTTGTCCATCATTGATTGAAAACACACCACCGTGATTTCCTCCAAATACAGTTTAATTGGTTTGCGTTAGTTCTAGGAATACACACGCACGGTGGCTATTACGCCTACACACGATTTTGGTGTCAACTGAGAACTTTGTTTTCACCCATTTCGATATTGTCAAGCGAGGACGGACTGTAAACTTCCCTTTTGTTTTAGTCCAACTGTTTGAATGCTGTGAACTGCATGGGCCCGATTTCATAGAGCTGCTTCAGCAGAAAATATCGCCTCACATTTCTTTTGCTAAGCAGTAATTGACCGGATACCAGTCACAAATTGTACATGTGACATGGTAGTTAGGCTGGTAACCTTATTCTGGTAAGCACAATGCTGTTGTGCTTAGCTGCTTTTTAAAATGTTCCTTAAAATTGATTTGCTAAGCAGAAATAAGCGGGATACCAGTCACATATTGTACATGTAACATGGTAGTTTAGCTGGTACCCTTATTCTGGTAAGCATAATGCTGTTGTGCTTGCTGCTTTTTAAGCCTGCTTTATGAATTTGGGCCCTGACGGTTATTCAACACGGATGCTATACGCGCGCAATCAAATTGTCGCTGCAACGGTGCAGTGTAGAACTGAACCTATTATACAGAATGGCCGCTGGATATTAACATAATTACAGGAAATCTCAGAATTGCAGCGATGTCATGACTCCGTCACTAGGTAACAGGACACAGTGATTGATTATGGCCACCCTCCGGGATGTAGGTTTCAAGGAGGTTTTAAAGTAACCGTTATAAAAGTGGTTATCGATTTGACAGTCATTTTGTTGTTTTTTCCCCATAACATTTCCCTTACGACTACCAATAATAATTATTGTCTCAAGGATTTTGTCTTCTCTGAAGAAATGCAGTATTTCGACAACTTTTATTAAGTATCAGACTTTCGTGTTTTTCTCCTCACGACGCAACATTATGCTATTATGACATGCAAAAAAGAAATACATTTCTTCAGAGTTAGGCATACCAATGTCAAAATATTTGTTTCGTAACAAAATAATTGTTTGCCATTTTGTTTGAACGATTTGTGAAAAGGACACACAACAAACACCCGCCTCTTGAAACGGAATAATTTAGAAAAGTTTCAATGTACATGACGCTTTCAATTAACGAAACCTTGTTGTTAAACACCTTACACATCAACATCAACAGTAAAGTCTATGGACAACCCGATAAATGAACTGATTAAAGATCGTCTCTGCAGCCTTAAAATATCATACAGACAAATACGAGCTCTGGAAATTAAGAACGTAGTGTGCACATGCCTATATTGGTACCTGTTTTTCAGCACAGACGCACAAACTTCAATGAGTCCCTCACCCAGAGATGTCATCTGACAATGGTATCTCAGGCCAAGTAGTAGACAATGGTATCAATATTTAAAATCCTCCCAAACCGAACTCGATGTAGAGTGATTTGCTATGGGTAACTCAACAACCAACATGTTAGACTTAGAAAATGGTAGTTTGAGTAAACAAAATGTTGGCATTTTCTTGATCCTCTAAATTTTGAGATGGTCTCCCTTGAGCAAGCAGGGAACACCATCCTCCGATCTCAGTATTGTATTACTGAGGATGCCCCTGATCGCGTGACTTACTGACTCCAATCTCACACTTATGAAATGCATGTATTTACAGAGGCATTCGGGAGTGTCGACACCTGGTCTGCTTCCATAAAGAGCGCGTATGCTGATTTATTGAAATCTTTAGAAGGGTTGCTGAGAGGTAATGTTGAGGCGTGAGAGGCACGCATGTTGATTTCCCCCACGCCCCATGTTGATAGTCACGACCGAAAGTGCTCAGGAACTGGAGGTTGGTGGGTGTTTTCGAAAACGTAGTTGAGTTAAGGCTGGCTGTGGCTTCGTCATTGTCAGCCTGTATATTTAAAGGGATCTATACAATGCAACAACCTAAAGGAGTAGCCTATGTTAGTCGCAGCTTGGACTTATAGGCCATGATTTGGGATATACCCTAAGGGGTTGAAGTTGCCACGTGTGGGAGTCACGCAAATCACTTTGAACAGTTCTCTCGCATCCATAGTCTTGGTGCAAGACGTTGTTAAATCACTCAACTATTGTGACCCCTAGCGTTGGGAGTATTGGGGCCGAGGTTGACCATCTCAACGCTCAACAGGAGCGTATTGCACCAAGACCATCATCCCCCAAGATCCATTACTCTTTCAGCGGGTTTATAGTCTCGAGGCATTTAAAGGCAGGCATGTGGTTTCAAGGTATCATACTCGAAAGCCGTTAGTCAGTACAAGTACATAGAGTACATTAAGGGGAGGGGGGGGGGGGGGTACTGATTCGAGGGTTTGGACCTCGAGGGGTATAAAGGCATTATCAGGCAATGGTCCTCTTCTCTACCACTTAAACCATCCACATCTAGAGGGTGATGGCATTTTCGGTTGGGCCCTCGGGGTGACGCGAGCGGGTTTCTCCTGTGAATGGCAAGATTTTTGATATGAATGTTGTAATATTGTTGTCCTGAAAGATGAATAAGGAACTTTTTTTATATAAAAATAATGTGCCCTCATTTTAAAAAAATATGTTCGAAACGTGTTGTACACTCCCTTTAATTTAGCTGAGTGCTGTGAGTTTTCAAATGGGCGTATCGACTGGACGGTAGACTAGCCAAGCATGAAGTTTTTATTAGACTTGTTCAAGTCCTTACCTTACTCGTCGTTCATCCCTTGTCTGCAAATCCCTCGCCCTCTGTAGCACGGACAAGATGTGGGCTCGTTCCTGCTCCGTTAGATGACTTAAGTCGGCCGCTGGAGGCTCAATGGGTATGTTGTGACCTCTACTCGGTCTCATTCTGGCAGATCGTTCTGACATCAAAGAGTCGTCAGTATAGCTGTCGTCTTCCTGGCTGCTTAGGTTGCCCATGCCGTCATGCTACACCAGGTCAAAGCCCGACGACCATTTCGCGTCTGATAAAACGCAGAACATGGATGCCGGATTGCGATTTTGACGGTGTGGGTAACCAGTTTTTTACAGCGAATAAGAACGACACGAATTTATAATTCTAACATCCAAATTTGAGCAGCATCTTATAAACGTAAATCGATACTTCATTACACACTTAGCTAAATTCAAATCAGCATCCGTTTATTCTTGAAGTCATCAGTCATCGTCAAATAAAGAGAGAAGTTTTAGTAATACCCTTGCGAGCAAACCATGGCAAGATGTTCACTAGGTTTCCGAGTATGCATGTCTTACCAACACAGCACCTTGATGTTGACACTGGTCCATGAGAAGATGTTCCCACAACCACATTTCCTCCGTCTCAGAGACGATAATTTAAACATCCACTGGCTACTGGACGGATGAGGCAATCTAACCACCTGCTTTATACATCCAAATTGTATGCGAAACAACGAAGAAAACGAGCATTACTACAGCACGTGAAATTCATCCCCCATTAGGAGGAATGCAATCATTACATCCGTGACGTTCCTCTGCGACATCACACCGAAGCATTTCACCGTGATGGATTGATCCTTCAAGATGCTGAGACTAAAAAACAACGGGGTTGCCGGCTAAAAAAAAAGAAGAACAAAAAAGCATTCCTCTTCAAGAGCTGCTATCTAATCCACGCTACTAGAACCTTCATGGGAGGGCCTTTTAGCTTCAGAGATGCTGCTGACTAACCATAGTGCTGCTACTATACTACACATCAAGGACACAGTGCAGTTGCTATCTATGAGGCAGGCGAATTATGCACTAACAGGGAGCGGGATGTTCTGAGCATCCCCATCTATACTACACACACGGAGAGAGAGAGGCGGGTGATGAGGAACACACAGTGGTTGCACAGTGCCAATGGGAAATTACTCCTCTATGCTTTTCCCGCATCTCTTGAGGTGAAACATTAGGGTCGAGAGAGAGAGAGAGAGAGAGATGGAGAATGGGAGCGACCATTTTCTCACGGAGGGGGGAACCATCATCAAATCAACCACTTGTGAAATTTCGTGGTTAATTAGGATTGTTGCGATGCAGAGGGCTGTGTGCAATTAAGGGTATTGAATTCAAACACACGTGTGTGTTTACGTACGTACGGGGTGATTATTAGTGGAATGTAAGCTAATCGTTGCAATCTTATAACATTGTCCAAATGAAGTGTTTTTTCTACCCCCTTATATACATCTTTATATTGGTATTATTTTGTTCGATCTAGTGTTTGTATTGTGTTGTATCGTTCATGAGCAATTTTATACGAATCTGTTATTGATGTCAGAGCTGGTTAAATTAAATTGGTATTCTAGTGTTAAGGTGATTTCTTTATTGACACTAAATCTAATAAAAATGTAAAGCTATTTTATTTCTTGGTTAACGTCAGCGGTAATGTAATGATTTGCATCCACAACAAGTACATTATGGGTCATACAAAATGTTGTGTATACGTACAATGCAGAGACTAGGGTGTTAACATTTTCACCATAGGGTGTTGTCACATAATAAATACAACATAGGGTGTTAAATTGTGGAGGTAGTGCTTTCTGCTCTACCGACCAGGCTTCGGACTGATGATACCCAAGCCTACATCTGTATGGACTGTAAAAGGGGTAACCCTGTTTCAGCCCTAGGAGTAGGTGGCAACGGCCTATGGAAAAAACATGTAGCCCACACCTTGAAGTGGCCTTAAGGCCTTGTGTATCTGGCGACTTGCATTAAAAAAAAAATATTAAAACAAATGAATAAACAAAAATAACACTTATTTCTGCCAATAATATATTGGTGTTATTTTAACACGCTATTAGTTATTTGTTATTCTCTCTTGGGTGTCTATAATACTGACAACAACCGTGCACATTTTTACAACCAGGTTTTTGCAGTGTTTTAATACTATCTTAATTTATTTCCCCAAATAGTCAATTCGACTAATACACCCAATCAGGCGACCAGATCAGACACCATTATTGTACTCAGAATCACTTTTATAAATCGAGCTTGGCTCATCGATATTACATCAACGACGATAAAATACAACAGCTATTGCGGTAAAATGATTTACCCTACAGAAGCGAGTTCAAAAACACACACCATTAATTTTGATATCAAAATTAACAATGTTTTGAAATACGCACACCTTTATGAAGGTGTGTGTATTTTGGTAAAAGCTTGAATCAAAATTGAAACTCACAATCTTGTTAACAATGTTGTTAAAAACACACACCGTGATACCAAATGATGAAATCAACAATCCCGTTAACAGTGTTTTAGATACACGCACGCCATTTGATATCCCAACTGAAATTTACAATCTTGTTAACAATCTTTTAAAATAAACACACTGTGATATCAACATATTGATGTTCACAATCTCACGAAGAATGTTTTATGACCTTCCATCCCTTAAAGGGACATAAAGATCTCTAGATTGACCCCTGACTGACCCCTGATTATAATTTTATCTCCAAGATGTCAAACACGATGAGAACGTCTCAGTGCAATAAAACGACACGTTAAAATAGTGACAGCGAAATAATAACAAAACTTGCGCCCGGGCGCGCTTTCAGCTGATAAAACAAAAAAATCCATCAAGCCAGCGAGATGTTATAAAATACTCACATCAAGCATGAGGGTTTTAAAGGCGCTCGGCACCTTTGGTAACTGTCAAAGACCAGTCTTCTTACTTGGTGTATCTGAACGTTATGCATAAAATAAAAAATCTGTGAAAATTTGAACTCATTGGTCGTTGAAGTTGCCAGAGAAAAAGGGAAGAAAAATACCCTTGAACAAACTCTTGTGCTTTCACCTGACGATCACCTGAGGTCTCGAATTCAATTCAAACGTTTTAGTGATAAATTACTTCTTTCTCAAAAACTACGTTACTTTAGACGGAGCCGTTTTCAACATGTTTATGGCGTCAATAGCTCTCCATTGCTCGTTAATAGGCACGTTTTTATGCAAACATCTATTTTGAGTAATTATTATCAATAGTGTCCATTGCCTTTAATACACCACAGCTATAGCGCTCTGTTGGATTGTCCATTGGGGAAACAAAAAAATGATTAAACGATCCCTGTGTTTGGCACTCGAGAATTACCAAGAGAGTAATGAGTTATTTAACGTGTACGGGAGCTGGGATTACGATCGCAATCATATCTTAACATAATTTATTCTCTGGGTTTTGTTGTTGAGTGATGAGGGACCAAACCAAAGCTAATAATTCTTGACCAATTATAGTCCAGAGGTGTATGTACCCCGGGCAATAATTGGGAGCGCACAAGTCAGCTAGGACAAACATCACGTACAAGGCTAATTTGTTTTAGCATTAAGGAAAGACGGACTTGACAAAATTATGGAGACCTTAACTTAATAAAAACAATTGCATCTCACGGTCTTTTGCAGACCATCGGGGAATTGTCTCTCTTTTGAAAACAATGCTGTGCAAAGAATATCACTTATACAGATGATATAATACCGAAAAACAACATCTTTATAAGAGGTTAAATTAAATAATTAAATAACAATAATTTTACAAGAATGTGTCAACTTGTTATTGTTTCATTTGTTGAAATAGTGTCTAATAAGTTTGGAAAACAGAACGTACGGGTGAAATAATACTAGTTTCTGCCGGTACGGATGAAATAATATTAATTTATGCCGGGTACACTATACGCCCAAGATCAAATACTGGTAAATACAAACCTTCTTTTAAAGGATTATCATTTGCCTAATGCGAAATCATGATTAACCAGTAAAAAATAAATAATTAAGAAGTGTGTACCGATGCTGCCACGTGTGTCGAATTTGACATTTTTTTTAAATGATTGGTTGAACATTCTGTCGTCTTCCTAATGCGAAGTCAAGCCATTTTTATACAACTTTCTTCATATAAAAAAACATTATTACTTTAATAATAAGAATTTAAGATCAATATTATATGTGCATGGGTTCGAATCTCCAGCCGTGACACTTGTGTCCTTAAGCAAGATCATTGCTTCGTCCTTCGGATGGGACGTAAAGCCGTTGGTCCCATGTGTTGTGTAGCGCATGTAAAAGAAGCCAGTGCACTTTATATTGAAAAGAGAAGGGGTTCGCCGCCCCGGTGTGTGGCTGCTGTATGCACCGTAGCACTTTGTAAACCCTTTCAAGGTGCTAAAAATCTTTCTGAAAGTTTGTTTATACTCAGCGACTTGATTACCTTGTTCGGTAGATACGTGCGCTATAAAGACTTCGATATATATTATTATTTTAAAGCTCACTCGGTTATTGGTGTCATGAGTGTACAGTGCTAACACACAAAGGTATATATAAAACGGGTAAATTAAAACCAAAATTAATTTTCTTTAGACCCCATGCAAATTCAATCTATATTGGGGCCTACAATTTTTCGATCGGATTTTGGTCTCTCGAAAGTAATCGTTTTACACTTTTTTATTAAAAATCATCATGAGCACTTCTCTATGAATGCCCCCGCCCCGCCCTCCTTAACGCTGAATACGCTGAGTTGATTCCTTCACCCCGCCCAACACCACGCCCTAACTCTTCCACCCAATTTCACACTTCAAACGATGGCGGCGCTATTCAAGTCGGGTACCATGATCTTTGCAATCCACGTACAACGTTATTACCGCAATGGGAGTGTAGGTAAGATCACAGTTGAAAGCCCGCATGATTTATAGGTCACGTAAACACGGTACACCACCACCACCGCACATGTGACTGCGAAGTAAATATTCGACAGAAACTTTGGTTCTATTTTCCATTAATGATTTCCCCAATATTGTGAAAAAGACACCTCCATCGTGGCAGCCAACATTTCAAGGTATTATTATGTTTGTTTTATACTGGTTAAATATGTACATCATAACTTAAAATATGACTAAAGATAGCTGCACTGTGTGTATCCTCAGTGACCTCACGTCCATTGAGTTGCACTCCAATTGTGTGGTTTAATAAACCACCGGTTATCAATCTGTTGCCCCTATATTAAGGAAAAGTTTCCGTATGGCGCCACCACTTTTTCATTCGTTATGAAATAATATAGTATCTAATTTACCTCAATGAGATATCCCTTTTTGTCAAAATGAGTGAAAAGGTGGTGGCGCCATACGGAAAGTTATCCGATAATTTAATTGAGTTAAACAAATTGCATCTGATTTTTATATTTTTATAAAGAAGGTAAAGAAAGAAGGCTCGTCATGGGTTTATGTCTGCTTACTACAGTCCGACCGTGTACTAGAGAATAGTTGACCCCTAACTATGTTGGGTAAAGGTTTATTCATTATGCTTTTTTTTATGCAGTGAAGCAAGTCAACTGTTTTCTTTAATTTAAAGACACTGGACACTATTGGTAACTGTCAAAGACTAGTCTTCCCACTTGCTTAATGTCAAACTTGTGAAAATTTAAGCTCAATTGGTCGCCGAAGGTTGCGAGATAATAATGAAAGAAAAAGCACCCTTGTCACACAGAGTTGTGTGCTTGCATGCTTGATTTTGAGACCTCAAGTTCTAAATTTGAGGTCTCAAAATCAAATTTGTAGATAATTACTTCATTCTCGAAAAATACTCCATTTCAGAGGGAGCTGTTTCTCACAATGTTTTTATTACCAACCTCTCCCCATTGCTTGTTACCAAGTAAGATTTTGTGCTAATAATTGTTTTGAGTAATTACCAATAGTAATTACACAAACAAAGACAAACATTTATATTCAGTATACTACGCACTAGTACGTACTAGCTTGAACTATAAGGCCTAAAAAAAAAAAATATGTTGGATTGCCCTATCCCGACCGACCGTAAAAGTAGCAAAATCTCGGTCCCTTTTTTTTAAAAAGTTTTATTTCTGTTTTTTTTCCCCACTTTTTTTACTTCCGAATTTTGATCTCATGAATATTTTTTGCTTTCAAAATGGTAGATTTGACACAAATATTAGTATTTGTCCCGACTACTTACGGTCGACAGTAATAATATCCAGTGCAACAGTCGTGGTTTCAACGTTCACAAAAACGCAACATACAAATTTTAGATCGATTTCCCTCACACGCACGGATAGGGTGTTCACATATCACACCACACGCCTGTTTATCCGACTTCATGCTTTCAAAAGGAACCAGTCGAACACTCCATTGAACAACAGAGGGCGCTGTTGCCAGTAATGCCCATATATGGTATCGCTCGTTGATTGAACGGACGAAAAACACGGTGAATGAAATGATTCTTTGCCAAAATAAAGCGATTGAAGCGAGATGTATAAGATGATTAATACCTTGCTTGCTTGACAACTTGATCTTTCATGAAAAAAAAAAAGGCCTAAGGTGCGATCCGCTATCGTCTCAACGTGAGACGACACTGTTCAGGCCTGCAGACCAGTGTCAATTTTGAGCCCAAATAAAACAGATTCCTTTGAAAACAATCTTTGTAAATGTTTTTAAAATATATTTTTTTAAACTTGCATTTAGGATTTTTTTCGTGTGGATGTTCATCTTGTTGTGAAGTGTCTTTTTGTGTACATTGTACTTTCTTTTGTTCCGTTGTTGTTTTGTTAGGCCTAAATAGCATTCCCCACTTATGCTAAAAAGCAATACTAATTAAAGGGAAGGTACACGTTTGGTAACTGTCAAAGACCAGTCTTCTCACTTGGTGTATCCCATCAAATGTATAAAACAACCAGCCGGTGAAAATTTGGGCTCAATTGGTCATCGAAGTTGCGAGAAAATGATGAAAGAAAAAACACCCTTGTTGGACAAATTTGTGTGCTTTCAGATAGGAGTAAAAGACTTCTAGCTAGAAGTCTTTTATTATTTTAGTGAGAAATTACCTCTTTCTCAAAAACTACATTACTTCAGAAGGAGTCGTTTCCCACAATGTTTTATACATCAACAGCTCTCCAATGCTCATTACCAAGTCAGTGTTTAAGTTAATATTTGTTTTGAGTAATTACCAAACGTGTACCTTCCCTTTAAAAGCAAAGCTTAGTACCTGGATCTCAGACAAATATCAAATTCTACTAAACGTTTGCTTGTGTCCAAATTGTTTATACATGTATACCAGTGTATTACTCGCGACTACTAACACTACTTACACTCTCCTACTACATGTACATATGTAGGTGCATAGTGCTGAGTGCTATTGATCCTTTCTGTTATTGTAACATTGTATTTTTCATATGTTGTCGTCATTTTGTCTTTGTATGTATTCAGGGCCCTTGGGGAGAACAGTTCTCTGACAACTCATTGGGCTGCCCTGGTAAGACAGGACTCAAATCAACAAGTAAATAAATTTATCTTATGTGCTCCACCAAGTTTGAATGTAAAACAAAATAATGAAATAGTCATGAACAGTGTTGGTTTTGGATTTTGATAGGCCTATATTCTAAATGCCAGTGTTGTACATAGCTAGACCATCTGTAGCGGTGGGTTCTAAATCCAATTTAGTCAACCAATGGCGAGAGGTTCAACAAAATTATGAATGTTTAGATATGGGGCCATATCCAGCCACGGTGCTGACAAGGACTCACAATTTTTGCCAGCAAAATACATTGTGCCACCAGCACAGATTTCCCATCAAAATGTTGTCCACCATTGTCCACTGTGCGCTGATCTAATGATAAGGAATACCAAATGTCACCGAGAAAGAATTCAGCCAAAAGGCCACCCAATTTCAGTTGCATGGCCCCTTAACACGACAGATTGGAAACCTGGCATCATGTCTCAAGCTTGCTGTGCAGCAATGATGGCTCTATAGTTAAACATATTGCTTGGTCTGCTTGCGCGTGGTGGACTTCTAAAACGGTTGATGTATAGCCCACCATTGGTATAGCTACATGTACAACCTTGGGACCATCATTGCTGAAGTGCAGTCCGTGCTGGGCAGCACAGTGTATTTTGCTCAAAGTGCTGAGCGAAATTTGTTAGTTCTGGGCGGGCTTGCCCAGCACTACCCACCGTGGCTACAACATTGCTTGACACTCTTCTTATTAAAGCCATACCAGAAGAGAATAAGCCAATAAAGAAATTGAGTGTCCAGTACCCCTTGACTGTATTGTATCCGCTTTGGTTTTATTCCTAGACTCGTTAGCCGGTTCTCCGTGCTGTTTTCCAAGCAACTCCAGGACACCAGCCGTCTCTCTCGTACATGTAGATCCTGCTTGTCAGTTACTGATACGTCCAGTATGTCGACAGCGGGAACCAGTGAGCCTGCGAGTCGAGCAGATGCAAACACAGCAGAATTCATCAAACAAGAGGTGAACATCTCAAAATAATTACATAGCATTTATGTCCTTGGTCAAGGCTTTTAACCATAATTGCTTCACTTAACCCAGGTGTATAATGATAGTATTTTCTTGGATTATCCTTGGTGGCACTTTTATTATTATTACTTTTGTTTTTATGCAAGTCGCTTGACACACAAGGCCTAAAGGCCACTTCAAAGTATGGGCTATTGCCACCTACTCCTAGGGCTGAAACAGGGTTACCCCCTTTACAGTCCTTATGGGTTATGCTTAGGTATCATCAATCAGAAGCCTGGCTGGTACAGCAGAAACAAGAGCATACATAAGATCAAAGCTGTACTTCACTGACTAGACCTGTTCATTACTTGAACTATCACAAAATGTCAAAGGTTGCACTGCTAGGTGTTGTAATCAATACAAATGGGTTCTAATTTGGGCCTATTTAAATCAGCCTTCCTATACGCAGCCGCTGTCTGGAAATTGGGCCTATTTAAATCAGCCTTCCTATAGGCAGCCGCTGTCTGGAAATTTGGGCCGATTTAATCAGCCTTCCTATACGCAGCCGCTGTCTGGAAATTGGGCCGATTTAATCAGCTTGGGACACTGTGTGGGTTGATCTGGAGCAGCTGTCTGTGCCATTTTTTATGTCTTCTCCAGAAAAGTGTCTCGTCTTATGTGGACTCTGTGTGCAGATCGATGAAACAAAGTTATTTCAAATGTTTTTGCGAAATCCAACTTTAAGCTATCTGATACATTAAAGCCATGATACACTTTCAGTACAGAAAAAAAGAAAAAAGTTCACTGATTTACAAATAATTTACAGGGTTTACAGAAGGTAATGGTGAAAGACTTCTCTAGAAATATTACTCCATGAAATGCTTTATTTTTGAGAAAACATTAAAACAGCGAGAATTACGGATTTGTTTTAAACACATGTCATGACACGGCGAAACGTGCGGAAACAAGAGTGGGTTTTCCCGTTATTTTCTCCCGACTCCGATGACTGATGGACCCTAAACTTTCACAGGTTTGTTATTTTATATATAAGTTGTGATACACGAAGTGTGGGACTTGGACAATACTGTTTATCGAAAGTGTATAATGGCTTTAAATCAGCGAAATTCTCTGAAGCGACGCTGTTTTGCGCATCACTTTTATACAAAAATATGCTCTTCGCTGTTGAAATTTTCAGCATGTTCCAGCATGCCTAAAAATTTTGCAATAACACTAAGTAGATTGGCACATCACTAGATTTACCACATTGTGTTTCAGTGATGTGGGCTGTCACAACCCAACTTTACCCATGATTTAAATACATTGTAGTGTTAGCTTTCACTGTGACTATCACATTTTTACGAAGTGACCAATTGAAGTATAGTGTTATAAAGTGATCTTTTGCAATAAGTCTCAATAATGTATTGTTTTGTTTACAGCGCTTTTTCGGAAAGAGATTCCAATTTTGTTTTTCTTGTGTCCACAGACTGTTCACCGAGAGAAGTGGATATCCTTAGAGAGGATTACATACAAAGATCCATCAGGAAAAGTCAGGACATGGGAGATGGTGGAGAGAACTACCAAACCTCAGAGAGTTGGGGTCGCTGATGGTACGTCAAACCTTAATAATATGAACTTTCTATGACCTTTTTGGTCTGAGTGAAAGTTGGTCAAATCTTGTGGCTGTTTGCAGCTGCTCTGGGGATCATCAGGCCTGATTCTTTACTAATGCAACAGAGGCCTCCGTTGTCGTGGGCATTGCCTTGGTGCCTCTTGAAATGTTCGCTAGAAATTAACAATTTTCTCACAAACATGAGAACTCGCCTTGGTGCCCTTACCCTTTCAGAAGTGAAGCAACAGGCTTGGCACCTGTGTGCAAACTGCATCCAATTATCGTCTCGAAATGGTGAAATTGGAAGGGTAGAATAGTCTAATTAAAGGGCTCTTGTTGGACATGTACGTGTAGTTGTCAAAATAATAAGAAGAGAAAATAGAATTAGTTAAACAACTTACCAACCAAATGGACCGAGAGTATAAATGCAAAAATTAGTTAATGGGTGAAGGGAAGGGACTGGGTTGACCACAAGCAAGAAGATGGAAAGACAAAGGACAACATCAAGGGTGGTGAGGTTGGGTAAACAGTAATTTATTAGTGAATGAGGCTCAGGCTAAAAGGCTATGGGGAAAAAAGGAGATGGCAAAACAAAAGGTTTATTAGTCGTTTCCTTCTTGGATGTTCAGACCATGGGGTTGAATGGTCTGGAGGCGTCTAATCCAGAGTTTCTCCCTACTCAAACGCACAGTCTCTCTGTGGTTGCCTAGTGCCTCTATGCCCTGTAAGATCATGTCAGAAATGGAGTGATTAGGAAGATTGAAGTGATGACCTACATGTATTTCCACTTCACTGCTTATGTTTCACTTACATGTAGTTACCTGTTCATGTTTGTTGTGTTGTCATTTAGCCTTCGAGAAAGACTCTGCTAGGGTCGAAACGTCAGGCCATTAACTATTTTTTGCAAAAATAATAAGAAGGATGGTAAAAAAATGTTTTCTCTATCCTAAGTTTGGTCTAAAACTTGCCTTCATGGACGAGGCTTGTCCCAATGATATCAAAAATTTCCCATTCCCAGTACAAGTATGAACCGTGCTGGAGCCATCTTGTGTGTTGTGGAATGCACACACAAACAAAACCGGAGATGGTCATGAAAGAGAAGGGTCTTCTGGCAATGCTGCTTGCAAGGCAATGCTGCTTGCAAGGCACAAACTGTCTCATTATGACTACTCTATGTTCCTGCTACACCCCGGCATCATGGCGACGTCCGTGCATGTGCAGCGTACAGGCGTTACTCAGTGGCTACAAATAGCTTTTTCTGTTAACTGTCGGTTTCCATTGTTCGATATGTTGAGTGGCTTGGTGAAGCTGGTTCAATCCAATTGCAACCATCCTCGAGGTCATCGGACAGTTGGTGTTGATAGGTATGCATTGGTGCTCTAACTCTTCAAAAGGGTTCTTTAGGTTGGATCTTCTTGACCAGGAGCATTGAGAGAAGAGGTTCACGCCTAGTTACGTGTCCAATCAGTATACAATTGTTAAACGTTCATGGCGTTTTGTACACCATCGAGGGGGAAAATGGAACCCGAGGCGAAGCCGAGGGTGCTATTTCCCCTCGAGAGTGTACAAAACCCATGGACCCCAATCACAGCGTGCAACAGTTGTTTTGTTATACCTTTGTATTGTTATTCCTCTTCTCGAAGTTCTGTTGTCATCTTCAAACATTATTACGACGGACTATTCATTGTTTAATGGGCAAGCGAACGATAAACAATTCTCTCGAACCCGCGGTTGTTTCGTACACAGCGCTGGAAATCGACCAACGCTGGAAACGATTCAAGGTGATGTACACCGGTGTACATCACTTTTCATGTTACCTGGCCCGTTGAGCCATGTAACATGTGTTTTTGTTGCGCATCACCTGATTGGTTCTCGACCAATCAAACTTCACAGTTTGTTACCGATGTATAACAATTGTAAATGCTGCTTCTGCACATAGACCATGCACCTTCAAATAGACTACTCCTATGTTCTAACAACCCTATATGCTGATAACCTCTTGTGATTTACCCCACAAGGGTTACAACAAGCACTAAAAAAAAGGTTAAGCCTGGATCGACTAGTGAACTTTACTACTCGACTAGTCATGCCTCTACTATTCGTTTCACGCGACTAATTTTTTATTCCCCAGATGCATTGCGGCATATCATTTGCCGCTAGCGCAATAGTCAATTTTACGCCGAAGGGATTGAAGGATTGTGTCATTGATGTCACATTGTGTTTTTGTCAGTAAATTATGTTGTTGTGTATAGTCGTGAGCGACACAATTGGTTCACCACAAAGGTAGTTGTGACTATTTTTGTAGTAGTCTAGGTGGCCTGATTAAGCGAGTAGTTAAAAGACAGTAGTCACGACTTGACTAAGCAATCAATAGTTGGGTCTTCTGGCAATGCTGCTTGCAAGGCACAAACTGTCTCATTGATGTACAGTATACAATTGTTGCACGCTGTGACGGGGTCCATGGCGTTTTGTACACCTGAGGGGGGAAATGGCACCCGAGGCAAAGCCGAGGGTACCATTTGCCACCGAGGGTGTACAAAACCCATGGACCCCAGTCACAGCGTTCAACAATTGTTTTGTTATACCTTGGTAAAATTGTTATTCCTCTTCTCAAAGTTTATTCATGGTTTAATAAGCAGACGAACAGTTCAAAGAAGAAACAATTCTTCACCTGTTCTCTCGAACTCGCGTGTGTTTTGTACAGCGCTGGAAATCGACCAACGGTGGGAACGATCAAGGTGATGTACACCGGTGTCTTCACTTTTCATGTTACCCGGCGCACTGTGCATTACGCGTAGCGTGCATCTTTAGCCATGATACATGCGTATTTGTTGCATGGCACGTGATTGGTTCTCAAACAAATCAAATTTCACAATTTGTACAGAGGTATAACAATGTACCATGACTACTCTATGTTCCTCCTACACCCCGACATCATGGTGACGTCCGTGCATATGCAGCGGGTGTCAGATCGAGGGGTTGTCTGAACATAGTTGCCTATGCCTAGTTGGGCTTAGGATTAGGAACTTAAATAGGGGTGTCAGATCGAAGGGTTGTCTGAACATAGTTGTGTTGGAACATTTGGATCTAGAACATTAGTGGGTAACCTTTCAAGGTGTGTAACCTTTTCATTTTAGCCTTTGAGAAAGACTCTGCTATTAATTATTTTTTTCCACACTTTGCCAACTTTGCTAGGTCTGTTTTCTAACCTTTCATAGATGTGTTGATTTAAACGATGTCGTCTAACATTTACAATGATTTTGTCTTGTCTTTTGTTGACAGCTGTTGCTATGGTAACAATTCTAAAGAGGCTACTTCATTACGACTGCTTGATATTGGTGCGGCAGTTCCGACCACCACTCAAGTGTTATACGATAGAATTCCCTGCAGGTAAAGTTTTATTTGTCAGTTTAGTAACATAATTTTCCAGTAGAGGGTTGGTAGAGGTTCCCCTAAGCATGTTTTAGCCATGATTTGTGCCTGATACTTCACTCACGGAGGCAATGAAGGCGATTGCCTTGATGCATGGCCCTTGAAATGCTCCAGTAGAAATTTACACTTTCCTCATAGGGTGCCCTTTACTAAAGAGAAAACGCCTTGGTGCCCTTGCTCTTTAAAAACGAATCATACAGGCCTGTAAAAGGATGTCAAAGTTTACTGGCAATTTAAAAACAGAGTGTCCTGTGTCCAAATGACACCCTGACATCCCTGTGGCCATATGCCCCTAGGGTCATTTTGTTTGTACCCTATGCATTTTGACCCCTTCCCCCCCCCCCCAAGACAATGTTTGTTGTCATTATTTTGGGTTCTTGAAATATTAAAAGGGAATCTTACAATTGTTTCTGATGGAAATATTTCATAAATGTACCTGTCTTTGTTTTGATTTACTTTGTTGATGATGACCAAAATTGTGATTTATACTTTTGCTTTCATTTACACTGTATGCAAATATTTGTCAATTTTTAATAATTGACCACACATGTGTGATTGCCCTTGCATTGTTATTGTATTTTCATGTTGTATGATATTTGTTGCCATTCACATATTATTGTATAAATTGTGTTTGATGTTTATTGATCATTCATATATTGTGTACACCTTGTTTGATATTTTCTTGCCCATTCATTTGTGTATGATATTTGTTGCCTGGTCACATTTTGTACACATGGTGTATGATATTTTGTTGCCTGGTCATTTATTATGTGTATGATATTTTTTCCCCAGTCGGATATCATTGTGTACACGGAGTGATATTTTATTGCCTGTCATTTATTCACACTGTCTATAATTTTTGTACACATGGTGTATGATATTTTGTTGCCTGGTCATTTATTATGTGTATGATATTTTTTCCCCAGTCGGATATCATTGTGTACACGGTGTGATATTTTATTGCCTGTCATTTATTCACACTGTCTATTATTATTGTACTAATGTGCATGATATTTTGTTGCCTGGTCATTTATTGCTTACATGTGTATGATATTTTTTCCCAAGTCGGATATTATTGTTTACACGGTGTGATATTTTATTGCCTGTCATTTATTCACACTGTCTATTATTATTGTACACATGTTCATGATATTTTGTTGCCTGGTCATTTATTATGTGTATGACTATGATATTTTTTCCCCAGTCGGATAGTATTGTGTACACGGTGTGATATTTTATTGCCTGTCATTTATTCACACTGTCTATTATTATTGTACACATGTTCATGATATTTTGTTGCCTGGTCATTTATTATGTGTATGACTATGATATTTTTTCCCCAGTCGGATAGTATTGTGTACACGGTGTGATATTTTATTGCCTGTCATTTATTCACACTGTCTATAATTATTGTACACATGTGCATGATATTTTGTTGCCCGATCATTTATTGCTTACATGTTATTGTACACACGGTGTGATATTTTACTGCCTGTCATTTATACACTCTGTCTATAAATTGCTAATGAAATGTTGTGTTTTCTATCCCTTTCAGCCTTTCCTATTTATTATTGTTTTACGTGTATGCAATGTACAATTGTAACTAGTCAGTTCGATCTGTTTTGTTTTAGAGAAGTAAATAATAGTAGCAATAATAATAGGAAACTTTCAGACTATAGGTGGCAGCAGAGCAGTCATACTATGCTTAGTATAGGCCTACTTGGTAATATTTTCCATTGTGTATTTACATTGATTGCTTCTGAGTAAAATGGGAAGTCTGCTTCCCCTTAATTTCCCTCCTAGTGTTTCTGAAATGTATCCCATCATTGCAGTACATGTACATGTATGATTGGAATGATTTTGCATGCAGTTTGAAGATTCTTAAATTATATATTATGTATGTATTCAGTGGCATTACCAGACATTTTCATTGGGGGGGGGGGGGTGGGAGGGTGGAAGCAAGCAGGGAAAAAGACACACTTTGTGTGGGGTTATTGAATGGGTTGTTGAATCAATTAGATCTCACTGGGTCTTGGTAGGGGGGTGTTATGTGCACAGGGTTCTCCCCCTTCCATGAGGGCCACTGTATGTTTTATTTTACTCAGGCTTAGTCTACATTAAAGATTGATTTAAAAGTAGGTAAACGCTACTATATGAATGGAGATTGAATGGATTTGTTATGGCTTTATGTCAAACAATGACATTGACTTAATTTGGTGAGGAGTGCGAAATCAAACATCAGTAACTCATGTTGACCCTTGCATAGCTAGGACCAAAGACTACCCTTGGGGTTACACAAGGTTCTATAGATGGCTTGCACATGACGCCATTGACCACCATCTTTGATGGAGCGTACACGTGTGAAAGGCTATCATTGGCTGAGAGTTGTACGTAGTGCATACACATGTACATGTACACTGTTTTCTAATGTTTATCATCAAATACGGCGATCAATGATGTGCAATCCATCTATACTGAGATACTACATGTTTGATTTAGCATTTCTCCCTGATATTGATTTTAACATTATTTTTGTTGGATGTTGATCCGTAGGTTTAATAGACAATGATGAAATGCCCTCAGAAGCAGCGATTCGAGAGCTGAAGGAAGAGACAGGCTATGTTGGGACAGTAAGCAGTGTCTCTCCAGGTACGTCAATAGTTCATGTGTCTTAGGCACAGTTTCTTCTTCTTCTTTTTAGAGCAGCATTCTTGATTAAAGATAAACGCACTGCCAGACACAGCGAGGCAAACCCCTTCTCTTTGCAGTAAGTGTGTACTGGGGTCTGTTGTGTGCGTTGCTAGTTTTTATAACAACATACTGGACCTACAGCTTTCTGTCCCATCCGAAGGACGAAGCAATTGCGTAATAAACTTCTGTGCTTGCTGTGTAAGGGAAGAATGTTTATCACAACATGAAGTACATGTACACAAGCAAGAATGATCAAAGTCTCTTGATAGAAAACGAAGTTGACTTGATCTATTTATCTGTGCGACCCTGAGGCAGACCTTCATATAAATTATTATTTGTTATTTATTTCAAAGTGACTGCAATGGATCCTGGTCTCTCTGCCTCAACTTTGAACTTAGTATACATGCAGGTAGGTGTTAAGCTTTGTCTTTGTAGAATCCTAACCCAAACTCTTACAATTTTGTTCAATCACAAGACTGATCTTTAAAGGCACTGGACACTATCGTTAATTGTCAAAGACCAGTTTTCTCACTTGGTGTATCCCAAAATATGCTGAAAATAGCAAATCTGTGAAAAGTTTGACCCAATTCGTCATCAAAGTTGCAAAAGAATAATGAAAGATGAAACACCCTGTTGCACAAATTGGTGTGCTTTCAGATGTGTAAAGTTAGGCCTGAAGTACTTTTAAATTTAAATGAGAAGTTACCCCTTTCTCAAAAACTACGTTACTTCAGAGGGAGCCATTTTTCACAATGTGTTATACTTATCAACAGCTCTCTGTTGCTCATTACCAAGATATTTTTTACGCTAACAATTATTTTGAGTAATAACCATTAGTGTCCAGTGCCTTTAAGACTGAAGTTTCTGTTTCCTGTGGTCTTGATCCAGGGATGGAATTACATGGATGCAATGGCCTCTTGCTCTGGTCTTGGCTTCAATATTTCCAAGACTTGAAGATTTCCCAACGTAGGTGCCTTTTTGTAAAACGAGTGGCCTTGCCCTCTCAAAGGCGAGACTCTGTACTTGTTGTCTCTGCTCATGGTCTGGGACTGTAAAAAAAAAAGAACATAAATTTTTGCCACTATACGCATAGGGACCTCACGGTGATATGCGCTATATAAGAATGGTTTTATTATTATTATTATTATTATTATTATTATTTCATTTTATCACAGCATGCAAAAGAAAGATCTCATTTTCCTTTGTGCCGGTAACTCCTCGAGTCGGGCTACGTCCCGTAGCCTTAGATCTCAAGGGTCTTTCTCAGGATCCTCGCTGTTCCCAAAAGCGCTGCCTTCTGTAACAGATCTACCCTCACATTTGTCCCTATTTCATCTAGATGTTTCCCCAGTGCTTTGGGAATGGTGCCAAGTGCTCCAACCACCACGGGGACTACTTTTACCTTTACCTGCCAAATCTTACGAAGTTCCCTGGCCAGGTCCTGGTACTTCTCGATCTTTTCCATCTCCTTCGAAGCTACCCTTGTATCACCTGGCACAGCTATGTCAATGAGATGACACATCTTCTTCGTCTTATCTAATAGCACAACATCCGGACGCCTATGTTGTATAACATGATCGGTCTGAATGTTAAAGTCCCATAGGATCTTGACCTGGTCGGTCTCTACAACTTTCTCCGGAACATGGTTGTACCATTTCGCAAGCACTTTGACACCATACTTCTTACACAGATCCCAGTGAATCACCTTGGCCAGCTTGTCATGTCTTCCTTTGTACTCCGTCTGGGCCATCTTACTGCATTCGCTAACAATATGAAATACAGTCTCCTCTGCTTTATTGCACATTCTACACATAGGAGAGACGTTTGCTTTCTCTATCCTTGCCTTCATTACATTTGTCCTTAGAGACTGGTCTTGCGCCGCAGTAATCAAGCCCTCTGTTTCCTTCTTTAGTTCTCCACTCTTTAACCAATTCCATGACTTGCTGCTGGCCACTTCCTCAGTACACCTCAAGAACCGGCCATGAAGTGGTTTGTTCCTCCAATCTTGATGTCTTTCCTCCTTCCTTTCCCTCTTGTACTCCTTCGGCCCAACTTCGTCAGCCCTCGTGTACCTTTGTGCAACTTTCAACAAGCTCTCCTCGGTCCTTCTGACATGACAATGCAAGCTTCTGCGCTCGATGTTAACACTGTCCGCCACGCTAAGCAACCCCCTTCCGCCCTCTGACCTCGGAAGATAGAGTCTACTAACATTTGACCGCGGGTGTAGCATGCCATGCATGGTCATTAGTTTTCTTGTCCTCCTGTCAGTGACATCTAGACCTTCCTTAGTCCACTCGACAATACCCGCACTGTACCTCATCAAAGACACGGCCCATGTGTTAATCGCCTTAATCATGTTCCCCCCGTTTAGTTTAGACTTCAAACATTTCTTTACACGCCTGATGTATTCTGCCTTCAGCCTTACCTTTGATTCCTTGTGAAGGACATGGTCCGATTCAAGTACACCAAGATACCGATAACTCTCCTCCTCACCCAAAGCCCTCAACTGTGCACCATCTGGCAGAGCAATGCCATCGGAATGTACCCTCTTCCCCCTCTTCATGGTCATTGAAGCACATTTCTCCAGACCGAACTGCATCCCAATGTCATCACTGAAAATCCTGACGGTCTGCACCAAAGAGTCGATCTCGGCCTCATTCTTCGCAAACAACTTCAAATCGTCCATAAAAAGCAGATGGTTGATCTTACATCCGTCCTTCTTCATTACATAACCTGCACTCACCTTCCTTAGAATCATCGACAGGGGCATCAGTGCAAGAACAAACAGCAGCGGAGACAGAGAGTCACCTTGGAAAATACCTCTTCTTATGCATACCTTGCCCAGATTATCATCGTTGGCTGTCAGATTTGTTCGCCACGTCTTCATGCTCTCACCTAAAAGACGTTTTACTGCATCAGCCACTCCAACCATATCCAGACATTCCATTATCCATGTGTGCGATACCATGTCATACGCCTTCTTGTAGTCAATCCACGCCATTGCCAAATTAGTCTTTCTGCTCCTGCAGTCCTTCAGTACAGCCTTATCGATGATAAGTTGATCCTTCGTACCTCTGGACCGCTTCTTACAGCCTTTCTGCTCCTCCGGAAACAACTGCTGGTCATCCATATGGCGATATAGGTCTTCTGCAATCATACTGGTCAAGAGTTTATACATCACAGGTAAGCACGTGATTGGTCTATAATTACTGGCAACGTTACCTTTCTTGACATCCTTCATGATCAGCACTGTTTTTGCCTCAGTCATCCAAGATGGGACCTTACCCTGTACTAGACAGTCTTGCAATTGTAGGGCCATTCGCTCATGCAAACTACGGAAGTTCTTCAACCAGTACCCATGCACATGGTCCATACCCGGGGCTTTCCAATTTGGCACCTTCTTTATCTGTCTCCTAACCTTGTCCACGTCAATCTGGAACCCTTCTTGCTGTTGTACCCCTCTCAATTCATCTTTCACATCTGTTAGCCATTCCGCTTGTCGGTTGTGTTTTACTGGTTTGTCCCAAATACCACCCCAGAAAGTTTTTGGCTCTGTTGGTCTCGGGCTCGCTTGCGTGCTGTCAGCCTTCCCATCCAATTCCTTAAACAACTGACGCTGATTGGTATTAAATAATCTATTCTGGTGAAATTGCCTAACCCTGTCGTCATACCTCTTCACTTTTGCAGCCTTAGCCTTAACCCTTTGCTTAATCTCCTCTATTACAACACTCACACCCTTACGTTTGACGTTGTACTTTGTCATAATTGTATTCCTTAAGTCTAAACTATTCAATAAACCCTTATTCATTTGTTCTATTCTACTGAGATCTCTTCGCAAATCTTTAATTTGACCCTCCAGGCGACGTTTCCACCATGGTGTACTGTTCCCTTGTTGAGACACCTCTACCCCTAACTTTTCCCCTACTACAACTGCCCCTGCAAAAATAAGACGGTTAGTTTCCGATAAATTATCCGTACTTACCGACCCAAGGACTTTACTTACCACGGCTGACATTTCTGTCAGCCTTTTCCTTGGGACCCGGCGCAAAGCTGGAATACTCCACCCGTTTGACCCCTTCGCCGCTTCCATCACCTCTTGAAGCCTATGCTTAATCTGCACTTCCTCCTCCGTGAACTCTACGCCCTCCTCATCGTCGATGCCATCATCATCCTGACCATTTCGCAACCCTGGCTGGTTCACCTCATCTTCACTCTGTGAGCTAGCAGCAGCCGCCTCCTCCGGATCCGGTATTTGGTGGTTAACAATATCTGTTCCATCACTTTCAGCTTGTACTATCCTCCTCATCTCCTCAATTTCCACATTGGTTAACCACTGGTTCCGTTTGATAGTACTTATCTGGTCTGCAAGACGCTGCTCACTAATCTCAAACATTCCTTTATCTTGCCATAGGCTTATCATTCTCCTTCTGTATCCTCTCTTGTCCGGTTCACTCTTAATATAACAGTCCATCGCAATTTTGTTATCGTTCTTACTCCATTTTCTCCTGGTTCCACCACGAATCCCGTTGTGAGCAGTTTGGATACGATCTGGTAGCACCTGCTCAGGCATACCAACCAGATCGGGTGAAGGACTTCCTCTCTGGGAGTTTGTCACTCTTTCACCGTTGAATTGATGCTCCATAGCACTCATTATTAACATCACAAAATTGTGAGAAAGTTTATAGTTTCAGGGAGAATTACATACAGCAACGCTATAGAATATCCAACCCTACGAAGACTTAACACTGGTTGTAATCAAGATGTTCCAAAGGACGCGGATGATGCGCGCGTCCGTTCACTGATTCAATGCACACGGTGCGGTCTACGTTGTAGAAAGTTTTCCGAATACGAAAAAAATCCAACCTTTTTGCACCAAAAATAGCAACAAGGTGTTGACTAGTTGCCTTCAAACTTACCCTGTGGTGTCTACCAAGTAGTTATTATTATTATTATTATTATTATTATTATTATTATTATTATTATTATTATTTCATTTTATCACAGCATGCAAAAGAAAGATCTCATTTTCCTTTGTGCCGGTAACTCCTCGAGCCGGGCTACGTCCCGTAGCCTTAGATCTCAAGGGTCTTTCTCAGGATCCTCGCTGTTCCCAAAAGCGCTGCCTTCTGTAATAGATCTACCCTCACATTTGTCCCTATTTCATCTAGATGTTTCCCCAGTGCTTTGGGAATGGTGCCAAGTGCTCCAACCACCACGGGGACTACTTTTACCTTTACCTGCCAAATCTTACGAAGTTCCCTGGCCAGGTCCTGGTACTTCTCGATCTTTTCCATCTCCTTCGAAGCTACCCTTATATCACCTGGCACCGCTATGTCAATGAGATGACACATCTTCTTCGTCTTATCTAATAGCACAACATCCGGACGCCTATGTTGTATAACATGATCGGTCTGAATGTTAAAGTCCCAAAGGATCTTGACCTGGTCGTTCTCTACAACTTTCTCCGGAACATGGTCGTACCATTTCGCAAGTACTTTGACACCATACTTCTTACACAGATCCCAGTGAATCACCTTGGCCAGCTTGTCATGTCTTCCTTTGTACTCCGTCTGGGCCATCTTACTGCATTCGCTAACAATATGAAATACAGTCTCCTCTGCTTTATTGCACATTCTACACATAGGAGAGACGTTTGCTTTCTCTATCCTTGCCTTCATTACATTTGTCCTTAGAGACTGGTCTTGCGCCGCAGTAATCAAGCCCTCTGTTTCCTTCTTTAGTTCTCCACTCTTTAACCAATTCCATGACTTGCTGCTGGCCACTTCCTCAGTACACCTCAAGAACCGGCCATGAAGTGGTTTGTTCCTCCAATCTTGATGTCTTTCCTCCTTCCTTTCCCTCTTGTACTCTTTCGGCCCAACTTCGTCAGCCCTCGTGTACCTTTGTGCAACTTTCAACAAGCTCTCCTCGGTCCTCCTGACATGACAATGCAAGCTTCTGCGCTCGATGTTAACACTGTCCGCCACGCTAAGCAACCCCCTTCCGCCCTCTGACCTCGGAAGATAGAGTCTACTAACATTTGACCGCGGGTGTAGCATGCCATGCATGGTCATTAGTTTTCTTGTCCTCCTGTCAGTGACATCTAGATCTTCCTTAGTCCACTCGACAATAATTATTATTATTATTATTATTATTATTATTATTATTATTATTATTATTATTATTATTATTATTATTATTATTATTATACACCGATGTATTTTAGCACTGTATAGACGATGTGACCTATGTTTACATTCAAACCACTCTCTGTTGACAAAACACTGCATACATCATGTTTCGCCGAGCAAAAGACGCGTAGTCATGGTAAGATTGCATACACTTTCTAGCTGGCTGCCAAAAAACAAAGGTTTTGCCCGGTGGTATGCACGCGAATCATGTTATGGTTTTCGAGTGACGTCAGAGGTCAGTCAGAGGTCACATAGTCTATACTCAGTAATTACCCTGAGCTCCGTGAATAAAAATCACACTCATATCACTCGAGCAGGATTTGAACCCTTGACCCGGACGAACCAGACCACAGATATTTCGCGGTTACTAGTGGCAGTGCAAATCCTATATAGACGATGTGACCTGTGACATCACATGTTTACAAAAGAGACCCAGAGCATGGACTTCCTGCATGCATGATTTGTACACAGCTCAATGGAAGAAAACATAAAATCTTCTACTTTATGGAGATTGCACTGTCTAATTCTTATCAACTTTTGATATGATGAAAGGGGGCACATCTCAAAACTTGACCAGCTTTTTACCTCACAACTCTTGTTTTTTATTTGGAAATTATGACACAAAATGTCAACTTTCCCATATGACCTGTGCAGTATCTTGTCTGCCAGAATACAGAATGTACAAGGTCACACTTATTGTAAACAAGGTTCACATGGTCTATATATTAGCAGTTAAATGTTTTTATGTGGTACTGAATTCTGAGTTGCTTCATTTTACAGATAGATGGAGATGAACCGTTCAACCAAAGGCCTGTATCCAATCCAGGTAAGCCTATCTTGCCAATCCAGTATTTTGTATTTGTCCCTTTACTCTTTCAATTTAAACTTTGCTGAATGGATGATCCTGCTGAAAGACAGTGGACACTGTTGGTAATTATCAAAGACTAGTCTTCACACTTGGTGTATCTTAACATTTACATAAAACAACCAACCTGTGAAAATTTGAGCTCAATCGGTCGTCGAAGTTGCGAGATAACAATGGGAGAAAAAACACCCTTGTCACAAGAAGTTCTGTGCTTTCAGATGCTTGATTTCGAGACCTCAAATTCTAAATCTGAGGTCACGAAATCAAATTCGTAGAAAATTACTTCTTTCTCGTAAACTACATGTATGTTACTTCAGAGGGAGCCATTTCTCACAGTGTTTTATACTATCAACAGCTTCCCATGACTCGTTACCAAGTTAGGTTTTATGCTACTAATTATTTTGAGTAATTACCAATAGTGTCCACTGCCTCTAAGGATGAGATTAGATAAGATATAATACTTATTTATTCATAATGAAAACACAAAAAGTGTTTTCCTAGTAATAAAAAACAGCCACAAAAATATAGCAAATTAAAAAACAATCATAAAACCCCCAAAGTGTAGGTAATTTAAACGGTTAGCATGATAGGTTAGAGTCACTGGACACCTTTTGAAGTTGTCAAAGACCAGTAATCTTACTTAGTGTATCCCAACATATGCATTTGGACTCGATTGTTCATTGAAGTTGCAAGAAAATAATGGAAAAAAACACCCTTGTTTCACAAATTGGTGTGCTTCAGTCTTAAAAAAGGTTCATAGTCTTTTAGTATTTGAGTGAGAAGTTAACTGGTATGCTTCAGTTCTGTTTATGTGGAGCAAGACACAAACAAGTGACTTGCACAAAAACGACACTAGATTGTTTCCCACTCAAAGTAAATGAATGCTGCCCTCTGTGATTGATAGTTTCCAAATTTTCTTTCTCTATAAAAAAAGAGGAAAGCTGGGCGAGTCTGCAAGAGTATCAGGCCAAGTCTGAAACGGCACTTTCGCCTACAGCTACAGCTTGATCAGTGTATCTGTCAGTGTTGAAGAATAGGCAGACATGCAAGAACAAGCCGTAGCTGAAGACAAAGTCCAAAGTTCGGAAACGGTCTTATAATAAAATGGTACTTCACACAGCTTTAAAGACACTGGACACTATTGGTAATTGTCAAAGACCAGTCTTCTTACTCGGTGTATCTCAACATATGCATAAAATTACAAACCTGTGAAAATTTGAGCTCAATCGGTCGTCGAAGTTGCAAGATAATAATGAAAAAAAAAAACACCCTTGTGCTTTCAGATGCTTGATTTTGAGACCTCAAATTCTAAATCTGAGGTCTCGAAATCAAATTCGTGGAAAAATATTTCTTTCTCGAAAACTACGTCACTTCAGAGGGAGCTGTTTCTCACGATGTTTTATACTATCATCGTCTCCCTCAAGAAAGGTTTTATGCTGATAATTATTTTGAGTAACAACCAATAGTGTCCACTGCCTTTAATGCGACCTAAGAGACTGTAACACCCACACTTTCAAGAGCACTCTACCTATTATAAAATTAATGGAACACGTATCTCAATTTGACATTGGAGCCTCTTTCAGAAACCAGCGTTCAAATTTGTGAACTATTACAAATACCACAAGATTTCAAGGTGGTGATTGCATACGCACAAAAGTACAGTAATGGAGACTAATTCATCCTCCACTATATTTGTCTAAAAGGCACTGGACACTATTGGTAATTGCACAAAATAGTTGTTAGCATAAAAACTTACTTGGTAACAAGCAATGGAGAGCGTCTGATAGTATAAAACATTGTGAGAAACTGCTCCCTCTGAGGTAATGTATTTTTGAAAAAAGAGGTAATTTCTCACTCAAATATTAAAAGAACATGTGCTAAAAGAGTGTTTTTACTTCCATTATTATCTTGCAACTTGTATGACCAATTGAGTCCAAAATTTCACAGATTTTGCAGGCATGTATGCTGGGATACACCAAGTGAGAATACTGGTCTTGGATAACTACCAAATGTGCCCAGTGCATTTAAGCTGTCAAACTAAGTCATTGCAGACAGGAAAAATCATTTTACCAACGACTTCCCATCCCATGTTGATTTCAGTTTGTTAATGAATTAATGGTGATTAAACTGATAACATGCACACACATAGGGAGAATGACTGAACAAGGTTAAGATATTAAAGGAGGTTTTTTTTCAATTATTTGTGTTTCAATGAAAGAGCACTCTATCAAGAATAATATTGTGTCACAAAGAACATAAAATACCCAGATAAAGGAGGCAGGCGGTCCGATCTGATAGGTAGACAATCTAGGTTACTGATTTAATCAATCCAATGGTTTTCATTTTATCATATAGTGAGAAGTAAGCCCCAATTCCAGGAAGAAGAGCAATTATCTCAATTCTGAAAATATTTAAAACCATTTTCTTTTATCACCAAGGTCTTGTTCTCAACCAGATTTCCCGTAGGTATACACATTAACCTATATTTTCAGGTGTGTGTTCAAATACATCAAAGGATGATCATGTAGTCAAACCGTTGTGTTAGGCAAAATATCCCTACAAAATATTAAGGCTGGGAGACTAGTGTCGTAGTCCTGACTACTGGATGCTTAGTCGCGTCGCAACTATCGTTTTCAGTTACTCGGTTAATCGTGTTGTCACGACTATTACAAAACTAGCTGTGACGGTGAATCAATTTGTGTTGATCAAGACTATTCACAATAACAACATAATTTGATTACGAAACGGATTTTTTTGTTTTCATTGAAACAGTTGAATCGTGAAAAGAATGCGATTGTTTTTTCTTTGTTTCAGATGAAGGAGAATTTATTGAAGTAATTCAAGCACCAATGCATGAACTTCTGCATAAGCTAAATGGCAAGTACAACAAATTTCCTTAATAAGTTTTATAGCGCACTGCCTAATGTTTGCCAGAAGTGGACTGTAGGATATTTCTTGCAGGTTCAAGATTTGGAAGGGCAATGTCTGGAAATTTGACCTTTAAAAATTGTATGATTTATACAGTAGAACTGATGATGAGGATGATTTTTTACAATTTTTTTATTTTAATTTTGTTTAATCATGCCTTGTATCAATGATGATATTGCTGATTTGGAAAACAAGACTAGAGTCAATGTTAAAGGCAGTGGACACTATTGGTAATTACTCAAAATAATTATTAGCATAAAACCTTTCTTGATTTTGAGTAATGGGGAGAGGTTGATAGTCTAAAACATTGTGAGAAACAGTTCCATCTGAAGTGACGTAGTTTTCCGGAAAGAAGTAATTTTCAACGAATTTAATTTCGAGACCTCAGATTTAGAATTTGAGGTCTCAAAATCAAGCATCGGGAAGCACACAACTTTGTGTGACCATGGTGCGACAAAGGGTGTTTTTTTTCTTTCATTAATATGTCATGACCACATTCTGATTACTTAACCACCAGAACTTAAATTTTTGGTTTAACCACTTAGCAATGATACCCTATATAAATGTATGACTTTACATTTCAGAATACAGCAATGCTGGTGATTTTGTAGATGCACGGGTGTATACCTACGCAGCAACTCTGGCGCAGTTCCAGCCCCAGGAAGGCGAAGAAGGTACAGACCTGCAAAAGGGACTCTTCAGGAAATAAATACCAAAGGAAAACTTGACCGAAAAAGGTACAAATTAAAGTTTTGTTGACACCTGAGGCAATTTTTCTTAGAAGGATCTTGTACTGCCTCTTGATTGATGAACAAAGTTGTTATATTATATTCAATAGAATTTGTGCCTTATGATTTTTTTTATTTCCATATATGAATTTTGTTTTGTTTCAAGGAATCAAAGATTCATCAACCATTCAGAGAGGTACTTTCTTTTTTTAATTATAAAAGAACCACAGGTCAAAACATATTTTTTATTAATTTTCATATTTACAAATGATTTGTTTAATAATCTGGTACTCGATAATATTGTACAGTTAATAATTGGAGTAGAATTTTTATATTGATATCAGTATTCTAAATACAATGTAGAGGGTTTTTGATGGAGTTATTGTAATGGCTAGATGAATAATTACTTTTTAATTTGTTAAATGCAAAACAAACAAGGGATGCAATTTTGGGCTGAGTTATTTGGGGGCTGGGTTATCATTGTGTGTTTTTCTTATGAAATGATTTATAGACGTGTTGTAAATGGCGTGTTGCAAATAGACGTGTTGCAAATGGCGTAACCGTTTAAATATCTGCGCAACAACATGGCGTCTATGCGCGTGTGCGTGCGTGTGTGCGTGCATTTGCCGTACAAATAAAATCGAGAATGCTTCAAGCTTCATCGATGTTTGCGTTTGGACGCGCATACGGTTTGCCCTACAAGATGGCGACTTTCATAGCAAAAAAGGGGTTATTCAATACGCTTTATACATTTCATCGCAAGACAAATAATAACCATGGTGGTTAATTTGTATTATGGCATCACACTTTACTTAGCAATCGAAGCAACTAAGAACCATTTTAGCTCTTTGTGAAATCCACGCCTGGTATCTGTATAACAGAGTCGTCCCAACCATGCAGAGAAACAATTATAATTGTTCCTCGTCTACATCAAGGAACATTAACGGGTATATATACAAACAGTTTAGGTGGTCGTTGGATTTAGTGAGTACAGTGAGGTATGTGATACACGTAGCTATAAAGTTAGTACAGTCACATTGGCCTCGGCAAGAATAGTGATCTAGGCCTACAGTAAGCATTATTCATGTACAACAAATGTTGCGATCAGGAGACTAAACATGTATGTATGTATGTATGTGTGTGTCTCCAGTTTCTGATACAACTTCCTGTACAAAGACATCCATAATGCTTGATACATCTATGCTGATCTTAAACTGTTTACATTAAACCGTTTATTTTACCTTTGCGCTTATTAGTAACTTTAAGCTTGATTTATAGATTGGCCTATTTTATGTTAATAGCCTTAAAAGTTGGATTTAATGCTGGATACATGTTTAATCATTAGTTCTTCTAACTGGGGAACAATGTGGTTACTTTCTTTTGAGTCGGGATGGAAGTGAAAAGAGCTGCTTACTCCATAGCAATCGACGTTTCGACTAGTATGTCCCGATTGTCTTCGGGAATTTGTGTTAATAATTGTCCACCACAAGGGTTTCAGGACACACTTCACATACATAACACAGGAGACCAGAATTTATACTGGGAAATTCGCCATCTTCACAATTCTAGTATCTTTTTAGTCCTCAGTGTTTTTTTTCTTACAATAATAACATTATACAAAATGTTTGCCAAATTATTTTTGCCAAGGGGGTTGTCACACATTTTACATTTGCCAAAATAATATAAATAAAACATTCCTGTATTTTCAATTTTCCAATCCAGAGAACAGAAACCCATGTGTAGGTTGTGATTGGTGAGGCCTATTCTTGCATTTAAATGAGGCCCTTTCTGACTTTTGACAACTTGGATTCATAGAAGTAAGAAATGAAAGATTGCGATGAACGCATGTATAATGGCTTTTATAAAAATGTATGGTTCTAAGAGAAATCAACACTCAATTAGTAAAAAAAAAAAGTAATAAAACATAAAAAAAATAATTAATCATTCGAAAAATAAATACATGTATCTGACATGGTAGTCAATGTGTAAAAATGGTTTGGGTGTGAAGCTTGAAGGTCTTGTACAAAGTAAACTATTCTCCAATCAGCGATTGTATATTTCTTATATCTAGGTGCAGTACTTCATAGTCTTGTGTTGTGACGTCATTCATAACATACTAGTCTCCGTCTGGACCATAACATCGGCAGACCCCTGTCGCTATTGTCTCCGTTTTAAAGCAAAACCCTGGATTAGGCTCTGGGTTTAATGAAAGCCGAGTCTACCTTTCTAGAGCATCATGAAGAAATATTATGAAGTGATGCACACATATGTGAATGTACTCTCGTTAATTCCGATACTTTAAAGTTTTATATAAACAAATCATAAATGACATTAAATGGTATTCGCGTTAAACGTATTCAATGAAGCTGCGTCTGCCTTTCTAAAGCCACGTGCAGAAAGCAGACGTTGTCAAACCGCAAACTATTTTGACAATGTCTGCTTTCTGCACGTGGCTTTAGAAAGGCAGATAACGCAAGCCGGCGAAGCCGAAGGGCTGTAATATCAAAAATCCCAATTGACAGGGTAATTCAACACGCAAAATGGCGCATACCTGTAAAGCGATATTGTCATTAGGAACGGTTTGTTTTTACGTGTATTTGTTCGAGCGAAGAAACGAAGTGTTAGACTGTATAAACATTCGTGGACCTCATATTTGTTGAGAATTATAAATTGATTTTGCTTTTTGATATTATGTAGTCGTGTAGTTGTTTTATGCATAGGTTACACAGAAAATCTTCTTTTTCGTTTTATACTTCTAGGCAGTGTATTTTCGGTCACTAAATGTCTAATGAGAACTTCATTCGTGATGTACGGTATATAGGCACCTATATCCATATTGTGTTAAGAAAAGTTCGTCCAACGTAAACTCAAGCCTCTAGTTTTTGATAGATACCAACCAGTATGGTTTACTTGGCTTGCTTTCTGAAGATTGCATTCCTTCAATTGTTTTGCTTTCCAAAAGGCGTATATGAAATGATGGTATATTGGTGTGTTCCTGTAAATGTACTCTCATTACTACTATTTTAAATTTTCTAGAAATATATAACAATCGACATTAGGTGGTATATAGTTATAAACGTATTCAGAGAAGTAAGTATACATAATAAACACGTACATTATTACCATTGACTTTCAAAATCTATTGAGCTTTTCCACTGTGAAAATTTAGTCACAAGAGGGTTTAACCAATAACATTCCCACCTGGTATATTTTATTTCAAATAGTTTATGTTGCTCCAGTTCAAAATCTGGAGATTTTCCACTGTAAAAATGAGTCCAATATTAACATTCCCACCTGGTAAATTTTATTTCACAGTTTATGTTGCGCCGGTTCCCTTTATAAACGAGTGCATGTACTCCGAACAGATCATAGAACATGACTTTGAAAAACACCCAAAATGCACTCGTTAAGTATGGTGTTTACAGTTTTATTTGATAGCTTGGAGTTTGGCCATTTATGTTTGCAGCCATCTCTTTGCTCTGTGCTGTATTTACCACCATGCTCATCTCAACCATCCATTGCCTTCAGAGTTATGGCGACATGAATATCCTAAACACATTTGCCACATCTTCATCTTACGAAGTTCTCTGTCCAAAGTCCACCTTTTGATCTTTTCCCTTTCCTGTTATTATCCTTTCCACCATCCGGCACAGCCAAGTCTGTACTTAATGTACACATTGCCTTCCTATTGGGCGCCTTGGGCTATAGAAGTGTTTGTTTTGAAACGAATAGGGCTGTACATACTTCATCAACCACTGTGCACATCTCAACTATCAATATATACTTCTACAAAGAAGATTTGCACACTATCCTCTCAAGGATAGTGTAAGGAAAAACCATACAGTTTTGAGGGATATATTTGTGTGAATCATTCTTGTTGTCTATGGGGTTTGAGGTAGTAGGTGAGGTATCAATAATATGAAGATTTTATTTGCGGTAACGTGAACTAACGAGGTCAGCCACAACATTACAGACGGTGATATTCAAGAAGGAAACACCATACAGTTCTGAGGGATGTATTTGTGTGAATCATTCTTGTTCTATATGGGGTTTGATTTTTATTTGCTGTAACACCATGTGTGTAGTCTTGCCAGGAAGATTATGTTATGTGGAGAACTTGTCTTGCTTTATATTTTACTACCGTAGAGTAGATTTTTGGAATTCGGGAGACTTCTCTGTTCTGAAAAGAACTCTCCTTTTTAACTACACTACTCGTGGGTGTAAGAGCGGCCGGGACTACTACTTTAGCTTAGTGGATCGTTATAAACATCACCGCGGAGTTCTTACTTGGTCTCAACGTGTCGACTATGCTTTCTATATAGTCATCGCCATGTAATGAGAGTGACGATACTATTCTACTTGTTAACATGCATCTTTCTAACTATCGTCTCCAGAAGGTACCGCATATGAGAGCTCTATTAGGTGTATGTTTAAGTGATTACATCGTTCCAACGAATAATGTTTAATTAGTGGAAAGACAAATTACAACCCATCAAAACCGTTTGATCACTGAGCCAATCCCAGCAGCCCAAAGCGATACGCTTTAAAGGAACATGACATAATTTGTTAGAAGAACAAAACACGTTTAAGATCACAGATTTACATATTAATTACACGGTCTAATGATGATGATAGTAGAAAACATGCCCGAAATGTTTATGTCTGAAATGTCATATTTTATGAGAAATAAATAAAAACGTATTTCCCGTTTGGAGTTTATCGCTCATTTTAGCGTTCCATTCATTTTTCTTTAAATCGATGTCATGCTAAATGGTTAATTGGTTTTTCACTGTTTTCTCGGAACCAGATACGCCAATCGATCTCAAAATTCTACAGAATTGTCAGTTTATGTATATGGTGGATTTTATAAAGTGCTTATACATTGTGTTTGGTTAGCAATACCAACTCTTATTTGAATTTTAATAGTCGGTTCCTTTTAAGGAGAACTAACAATGAATTTAACAGTCCTTACCGCGAATGAAAAGCGTTTATTTCCTCCATACCTCATTTTATTGTTTACAATGTCATCCCTTGACAATTGATTTGCTGACAGTAAAGTTGTTCTTGCCGACAGCAACCAACCTAATTATACCGTCGCGGTGCCTTTTGTTCCAAGGATTGCGCTCATTTAATGATGAATTAACCCTTTCATCATGGCGACCCTGAAGAAAAAACTGCCTTAGAAATCATAACAGTGTGATAAATTAACGTCATGGTGAAACCCTCGTATAGCATTTTGCTCGTTGTGTATTAATTATCAGCTGATGAGAAAGTCTCCATCAAACCAAGTAGCTTTGACCGAGAGCCAATTATTGTTACATGTGTATCTGGAGACTTTATTACTTCCGATTTTCAAGTTAAGCTGTTCGTAATATGTAACGAAAAGGAATGAAATTGTACACACAACCAATTATAACTACATGTACAAGGTATCTTTTGAACCATGGTACACTCCTAAACACTTTGGGTCACAATTTCGTGAGTCCCATGGGATTTTACCCATTTCTGGGTCAGTGTGGCCCAAATCTGTAAAAATTACCCAAAAATGGGTCAAACTAAACGCAGAATCCAAGTTTAAATCCCATTCAGCCTGACTCTGAACTGGTCTGGCTCCTTTAGCTTCGGTCAGTGCAGGAGCAAGAGAATAAAAAAAAAACCAATTATTTTAGGAAGCAGGCACTTTGACTTTTAGCGTATTCATCTCCACCCATGTTGTTTGCATGCAGCAAATTAGAGAAGAAGAGAAAGAAATAAGACAAATAATAATGATGAGACATATAAATGGAAATTGTGGATTAGGCATACATTGACGTTTTTTGCCCGATTGCTTTCTACATCATGCCCCAATGGACCCTATACATTTCCCTTAATTTGTATTTTATCCATCAGAGGAATTCGTTACATGGATAAAACGTGAAACGTATTAAATAGAGTATATCTTTCCCAGTCGCGAAGTCAGAGAATGCAAAAAACAGTAGTTTAACAATGGGGATGTTCTGTCCAAACTGACCATTGTGGTTTTTTTATGCAGATACATAGATAATATATTAAAATGCAAGGCGGTCTGCAGGAGTGTCATTATTTTGGAAATTAGGCTTCCACATATCATGTATTTTTTTAATGCATAATTTTACTCTTTTAGTTATTTTTTGTTATTTTGTACCGTTAATACAAATATTTTGCCGCTGGAAGTGAAGTTGAAGTGAGCCTAGATTGCCCTATGTGTTGCGTATTTGTTAATGTTTTCACCCACAATGAAAGTCACGCTAAGTTTCAGGTCATGTGCAATGGTATCCTAAGTTGGACCATTCCAAACGTCTTATAGGGGGTGTCAATCAACAGGGGTCAGTGATGTGGTTAGGAGGGGCAGAACAAATTTCTTTTCATTGCATTCGTTTTCATCACCCTTAGTATATATTTTAAAAAAAATGGTATGCCAATATTGTCAATGGTAGATCCAAGTTATATACAACTTAATTAATTACTTAACCAACAGACAAATGGGCTCAAGCCTAAATTAACCCAGTTAATACCTGGACATGCTAACAACAAGCTTGTATAATCACCTGCAACAGTGGACAACCTATTGTCCCTCCTTTGTGAATCCCGTTCCCGTTGTTTTTGTACACGTTTTTCAACCGTGGAGCTTTGTTGTTACAAGTCCCCGGTTTGAATGTGTATATAAACAAAAAATCGTTGACCAACTGCAAAACCTATGGAAAATGCATGGGCGGACAACAGATAACCACGAGGGCATTGCCATCAAACAGATCCCTCGCTGCAGTTTAATATAATTGTGTATTGGTTTGCACTTACCCATGGGGGAACTAACCGGAGGCAAATTAAATAAAAATACATAATAAAATACATTTTGTAAATCAAGTCTTATAAATTGCCATTGTACCCTTTGAACGGAGATTGACAAAGGCGAATGAAAAAAATAATTTTCGCTGTGGTTCCTTCGATCTTGAGATCGATGTGATTCATAGATTGATGTAAACCTCAAGGGGAGTCAGTTGTTCTTTTGATTTTGCTCATTCCCTAAAATCTCTCCGTTTTCCAGACTTAAAATGTCAGTACATTGATTTCAAAATTTCTTTTCATTGCATTCGTTTTCAAATTATGTCATTGCATTTGTTCCCAGATGTCATCCTATCCTGGCATTCTAAACTTCATAGCTTAAGGCTGTTTTTAGACTTCTGTCATTACATGATTATTGTTTCACAGACTTGTGTCTAATTGCATTGTGTTCCAGACTCTTATCAATGCATTGTTTTCCAGACTTCATGTCAATGCATCATCTTCCAGACTTCATGTCAATGCATTGTTTTCCAGACTTCATGTCAATGCATTGTATTCCAGACTTCATGTTAATACATTGTTTTCCAGACTTCTTACCAATGCTTTGTTTTCAAGCCTTCTGTCAATGCATTGTTTATCAGACCTAATGTCAATGCATTGTTTACCAGACTTCTTATCAATGCATTGTTTTCCAGACTTCTTATCAATGCATTGTTTTCCGGACTGCATGTCAAATGCATTGTTTTCCAAACTTCATGTCATTGTATTGTTTTCAATACTTCACTTTCAATTGTTTTTCCAGATCCCAAGTCATTGCATAAAGCTGTTTTCAGACTTGAATAACAATCCTGTATAAATGTTAGTTTGAGTTTCCCACTCTGTTAGTTGTCTTTGTCTCTCCCTCTCAGTGAGAGCACACAAAACACCGAGCCATCGTCACTAAATTTGTTAAAGAGTACAAATCCGGTTAACATAATTGGAGAACGCTTTCCAGCTGATCCTCAATTTAGATCCACAGTAATAAATCCACAAGAGTTAGACATCGAAAACATTTAACCATGGATAGTTTCCAATAACTCAATTTGTTTCATAACTTACACAATTGTACACGTTATCGATGTAAGGATGAAACTATTATCAACACTACATGCACACCGATGGAACGCTATTTCCAGGCAAGACTAGCTGCTGCACTCTAAAAGGTCTTCATAATTGCTACTGTCACTCTCACTTAAAGGGAGGACATGCTAGAAAGAAAATCAGTCTGACAGGCATATTATATCCTTCTCTAGTTTGATTTCCAAATGTTTGTGCCCTTGGAAAACATGATAGAAAAACACCCTTGTTGCACAACTGTGTGTGCTTTCAGATGATAATAAAATGCTTCAGGTCTCTTATTATTAACACAATGTCCGCAGATTTACATTTAACTTACACAGTTTGAAGATTATGATAGTACAAAGCTTCCCTTGAAATTGTACTTACTGAGGTGCTGTAGCTTTTTGAGAAATGAGTAAAACGAATAATTGTCGTCTCGGTTTTAGCATGTACAAACGTATTAACCAATTATTATATGATGATGGTATAATAAAATCATAACTGGTTAATGGGATTTTTCTTTCTAAATTAATTTTTCGTCATACTGAAACCAATATTATTTTGTTACCTGTTTCACTCATTTCTCAAAAACTACAGAACCTCAGTTAGTAATATTTGAAGGGAAGCTTGCCACTATCATTATCTTCAAACCCTGTAAGAATGTAAATCTGTCAACATTTTGAAAAAGTACCCAAATCCTTAAAGCATTTTTTTTAAAGAGGAAGTCGTTTTCACAATGTGTTTGTTTGTTTTACTATCAAAGCTCCCAAGTAAGTTTTTTGTATGCCAAGAATTATTTGATTAATTACCATATGGTAATTACCAATAGTGTGCGAGTGGGGTCCATTGCAGCCCACCGTAGTACTTGTATTATAGTTGAACCTTAAATTATTACTCGATAAGTTGTTCTTACATAACCCAAACTAATGTTTTCCCTGGCCTGAACAGACTTTCTAAAAACCTCAGTAAAGGGTAGGGTCCATTTCGGCGTATAAGGGGCGCCTGTCCCGTATGATAGGCCAACAAGTTCTGTTGTAAGATAAACTTTTTGTCACAGTTTTTTTTAGCTGTATAGGCGTGGTTTCTATCTTGTAAAATTTCAGTAACCAAATATCGTCATGATATAAGAAGTTTGTGTAATCGTTATAATTATTTAAAACAGCAAGGACAGGAAGTAACCATCCAATTTGCAAATTTGAACAGTTATACTTAATTACATAATGCAATTTTGTCAAGGGGAGGTTATACATACCGCTAACGACCCTCATTTCAAATTAATGAATTTACATATTGCTCTGAAGGCTCCTTAAAGGAAAGGCAGTGGACACTATTGGTAATTACTCAAAATAATTCTTTAACAACTTACTTGGTTACAGGTAATGGGGAGCTGTTAAAAAATAGGTAAAGCGACCTACATTAGCTAATTGTGTTATACATACACTATGAAAGTAACCATTCACGCAATTAGTATCCATGTTTTATCAAACATAATGCTTCTCATGGCGATAGTTTTGTGCAAACCATTCCAAATATGAAGGACACCATCAACATCACTATTGTTTTTATTAATCCCAGCAAAAAACATATACTATATTAATTATTAAGTTGATTTAATCTCATAAAAAATGCACACCCCATGGAAACAAAAACAAAGTTCTTGTGTTTTGGTATGGTATGGTATTCACTTCCGCTTCTCCAGCCCCTATAATGGGTTCCGTGCTATTTGGCGATGGTCTAATTACTCCTCAAGTGCTCCATCAGTCATTTGTCCTTGCCCAAACAACAATATCTTTATATGTTTTTGAACGTCTTTACCCTTGACCTAGGTACTCGTCGGAATTGTTTTCCGTAAGCATTTTCTTTCCCGGTAGTAAAGCCATCCTCAAAAATTTCCTGATTTTTTTTTTAATAAAGGATTCCCTTTTTTGAATCGATTTAAAAAGAAAGAAAGAAAAAAAGCATAATGACAGTGGAATTTTGTTTATGACTGTACATTTTATTATGCCGTTAGTTGAATCCTTCCATGTGAATCTTGTTAACCTTAAGAACAGACTGATGTAAGACCACTCTAAGACCAGATGTATTGACACAAAATGATGAGGCTTTCATAAATTGCAGGTCCGGCTATTTTCGTTGGGCAGAATCAACATGGCGGCTAATACATGAAGGTCTTGAGGGGTGCACCCAAAGCCATTGTGACTGTAGTGTACGAAAGTGAAAGCCCGCAAGGGAAAAAGGGTGCAGCCCACTAAACAAACTCACATAGCACAGTCCATAATGTTAACTGTTCAAAAATACATACACAAATACTGAGGAAGCCTCAGAGCTTTTAATTATTCATTGACTTCCGAACGTTCATCCTGCTTAAAATAAAGGGAGTCCCAATAGCCAGTTGAGCTGCTTGTGTCCCCCCCCCCCCCTAAACGAAAGACACTATAATGTCCGAGCGTCCATCGGCAATTGAACGAAGGCAGTTGCCTCGATGCCCCTTGCTAGTCATTGCATTGGTGCCCTTGAAATTCTTCTGTAGCATTTTGTAGTGTCCTCATAGGGTGCCCTTTGTGTACCAAGGAGGAAAATGCCTTGGTGGCATTGCCCTTGCAAAAACGAAACATACTGGCCTGATGTAAAAGTATTATTTTGAATAACACGTAAATAAACTTATCATTAGTTAATCACAACGTGTACATGTCCTACCCACGCTTTCGGTCAGCCCCCCACAACAATTTGCCCAATCATTTACACCAATCTCATTTCCTAATTCAATCTATGAAAGTGTATTGACGTGAGGGGAATAATGAGAACGTCACCTCGATCCACGAAGCGAAAGTAGTATAGCCCCGGCCAATTGTATATAGGATTTGAGGCAGTGCATGGTGAGGTATCAATATATATATGGTTTGCGGTACCACCATGTGTGTATCTAGCTTGCTCTAGTCCATGTCTTAGAGCAAGCTAGGCGAAACGTTGACACCAAGAACTGACTCCGCGGTAGTACAGTTAACTACGATAGCCAGAGTAGTATAGTCACAGCCTATATACCATCCGTCCGGGTAACACTCAGTTAAACAGCACTGACAGTGCTTTTCAGATCTGAGAAGTCTCCCGAACACCCGAACAATCTTCTCCGCGGTAGTAGAATACAGAAAGACATGTGGTTCTCTATGAACAAACTCTATCTGGCAAGAAGATACCCATGGTGTTACAGCACACCATATAAAGTATATAATTATGAATATACATTGGTCACTGATATTAACAAGTGTGTGGAGGAACCAAAAGCAATGACATAAAAACTTGTAATTGATTTTAAGGCTCAGTATTGATATCATAATAATTCGCAGTTAAATTTGTGCATGATATGCATTAATATATAATGTGCTTTCCACATTTACCATGTAATGAGTGCTACTACTGATTATGGCGTGACCCGAATCCCCATTTTCAAAACAGGACACGTTCAAAATTTGACTATAGAGTTATGTCCAAAAGTGACGAAACAATTTTGTTCCCCATCGTTGTCTTTATCGTACATACATCATATCATTCATAAAATGTCTCTTTTTGATGGTCATGTTTGATGTGAATACTGTACACACATAGGCCTTTATCAAATCCATATTATTGTCAGTGAAGTTTTACCGGATTCACTCTATATTTACATAATTCTCTAATGTGTAGACATAGAGCTATCCTTGCCTATGTCTCTCTGGCGACTTGTAGTTTTTAATTAGTTTGATGAAGACAAGTGCAAACAGTCACCGGACATGTTGTATGCTTTTAGTCAATTCCAAAATCCTGGTCTTGTTTCAGCAATGAGTTTGGGAGCTGTGGTGCAGTCATTAATCAATGCACTCGGGCAGAGAGCTTTGAAAGTGACGAGTTTAACTTGCTTTAGGGATGTGGCGAAATTATTTGTTTTTTGAAACACCAATATATCGAGAGTTTGGCGATGTTCTTTTTTTTTCCAGGAGTGTATTCATTACATATAAATGGGAATACAACTCATTGTTATCAACAATAAAACTGAAAAAGGGAGATGTTGAACCGAGGTGAAAGTAACTTCGACCACATGGTAAACATCGTGGTTTTTTTTACCCAGCTCAGAAACAACTTTATAAGTACAAACAGGATATACGCACATTCAGAAACTTAAACCCCCCGACCGGTTTCAGAAAAAAAACCGTTTATAGAAACGAACTGTTATTTAATTTTATTTGCCTTATAAACAAATATGATTAAGAAAACACTGAACGGGCGTTTAGTTTTTAAGTAACTGAGAACCCCCCCCCCTGACAATAGTTTGCACGTATTTAATGGACACGTGTAGGAAACACGTGTCTAGTTGATACAAATACAACAGAAGTGATCGACAAATGAAATTAATATGTACGTATCAACAACTAGCAATATCTCCAATAATTTCCAATTATCATATACATGAGTCCAGATACAATTGGAATTTGGACTTTAAAGCAATAGAAAAAACGCGGACCGAAAAACAGATGACAGCAATTAATAAATTACGAACTTATAATGAATAAGTGTAATTATGTAAATACAGTTCTATTTTTGAATTCGCTGGGCGGTTGGGGCGTAAGTTAGTGCATGGAATGCTTTCTTATTACGCACATACCCTAACGTCAGAGAGCCCCCCCCCCCCCCTAAACATGAAAGTAGCTTGGCACAAAACAGCTAGTTTTGCTCACTAATGCCTCTACAGTGTGTTTGTGTAATGACAAATATGTTTTGTAAATTGAACGTTAATATGTTTTCACCTGTGTGTTTTGTTACAAATTGTTATCTTACAGTTTGGAAAGACAGTCATTTTCGAGTTAACCTATTTACTTTAGTTTAACGAATCTACAATTAAAGGTGTACATTTGTAAAAATATTCTACACTTTCATCAATAGAGTGACGTCACAGAAGTAGTTTTATACATTTTATTGCCCTTTTCGAAAACGAGGACTATTTGGGCTCTTGCTGACAGTTGAAGCCCGCAAGGAAACCGCACATTTTCTAAATAACTGACACAACCATAAGCCCAAAGCCTACCCAAGTCACGGCCTCGGTTTCGAAAAGGCCCATACTTACTAGTGAAAGGGATTCTTATAGCCAGGAACACATAATATAGTTTGTATGGGTGTTTTAAAGAGAGGCATTGCAAGCACGAAGCAATTATGGTTTTGGGTTCAATTAATGCAATTTCAGAAAAAAGTTTTTCCCCTTAAAATGTTGTTTACAGGAATATTTTGAAAGGTTTTATGCAAAAAATTACGCACAAGTATTGTCTGAACAACATCGCTTGAGTTTTTGTGACCACTGCCACTAACATAATGATTAAACATCAGACAAAAAATATAGGGTGTGTCTAATCATGCCCCCACTATTACCAGTGTGGTTTGTGCGTAGAAATATACAGCCCCATTAGATTTGTGTTAAATCCACCCGAACCACGACGCAATAACATACGGTCACATGGTATGTTATGAATCGGGCATACAAACACGTGCTCCAGGGCATGGCTAGTAGCTGCTGCTCGACCATCAAGTGTGGTCCGTGTTGATACGATAAGTGTACCTTGGCTTGCGTGCAACGTCAAGTGCACTGCTAAATATCATCGGCAGTGAACTCTCACCATATCACTTCAAGTTGCCGCGTGAGAAACCTCATTCCGTGTATTCGTTTGTGAGAAGCTTAAGTTACTGTCCGCGTACAAAGACTTGGACATTTATAGCTGAAGTACTTTTTTTTACAAGAGTTATGCGTAATGTACGGCGTTCGTAACAGATGTGGATGTCGATTTTAAATAACTTCAATGTTACCACCGTCTTTTGCTCTACGTTGGGTCTTGCTCGTCCGTATTAATGCGTAAGTGACTGCTAATCTGGTTGAAGCGATAAGGTAAGGACAGAAGTCTCACGACTGTTTAAAGGCACTGTATACGTGTGTCTCAACATATGCTTAAAAACATATCAAACCTGTGAAAATGTGAGCTTTAGTGGGCCTCAAAGTTGCGCGAGAATAATGAAAGAAAATCACCCATGTTGCACATTTATTTGACGGGTGGTTTCGATGCCCAATATAAGGCTTCATGCCTGACTTATGTTATTATTTAAGTAAGAAAATACCGCCTTCTCAAAAACTATGTTACTTCAGAGAGAGCCGTTTCTCACAATGTTTTACACTATCAACAGCTCTCCATCGCCTGCTACCAAGTAAGCTTTTATGCAATTTGTTTGGGTAATGATCAAAAGGGTCAACTTAAAGACAACTAAACAAAAATTCGTTTAACAAAAACATCGTTCACATCCCTGTTTCGTGGAAGAGAGGTTCGATGCGATCGAGGGACCAAGTTAAACAAGGTGATTATTTAGTTTTTTAAAGGCAGTGGACACTATTGGTAATTGTCAAAGACTAGCCTTCGTAGTTGGTGTATCTCAACATATGCATAAAATAACAAACCTGTGAAAATTTGAGCTCAATCGGTCACCGAACTTGCGAGATAATATGAAAGAAAAAAACACCCTTGTCACACAAAATTGTGTGCGTTTAGATGATGCTTGATTTCGAGACCTCAAGTTCTAAATCTGAGGTCTCGAAATCAAATTCGTTGAAAATTACTTCTTTCTCGAAAACTATGGCACTTCAGAGGGAGCCGTTTCTCACAATGTTTTATACCATCAACCTCTCACCATTACTCGTATTCAAGAAAGGTTTTATGCTAATAATTATTTTGAGTAATTACCAATAGTGTCCACTGCCTTTAACCGAATGTAAGAATTGCCTATCGGACACAAAGTTGTCACGACACAATGTGCCCGTCTGAATCTGCTCCCAGCGATTAATACTACTCTGCGCGTAATTAAATTGCTGATATAACATATGTTTCTAATCTTATTAAAAAAATATTAAACCTTGTGCGTCTACGAAACGTAAAGCAAAGGGAAAAATATATTTTGAGAACTTCGGAAACGTTTCTTGTAGCAGTGATCATCTGTGGCCATCGTGTTCACAAAGGTGTTTTGTATTTAAAGTACTTTAAGAAGTCGCAAAGCAATCGAAATGACTGTGTTATGATATTGAGACAAAACACATAGGCCACCTCCCTTTTTAAAATTGTTCTACGAAAAAGTGACAAACGTAAATAATTCACTAGTGCGTTTGATCATGGTTGCGTGTAATAGTATTGAAACTTTGATTAACTTTGATTGGCTGTAATTATCCCGCATCTTTCTGGATCATTCTCTTAATCCCTTTCTCCTCTCTTTTTCCATAAATGGATATGTATTTGTTTGTTCTTGTTTTATGCCTCTGAAGAAGGTCCGGTTTGAATCGAAAGCTAAGGCCATCTACCCTACTCATTATATTATTGAAACTTTAATATCAAGTGAAATAAAATTACTCTTTCCCAGAACAACGATGTTTTTTAAAACACAGCTCGCATTTTAAGAAATCTTAAGTGCCTCTCTGCTGCGTGAATATAGACATGACAGTATATCAACGGCAGTGGGACATTCCGTATATGCTTTTAGCGTAAATTATACCCTGTCAGTTAGTAAATCGAGAACAGACGAGCGTGTAATTGTGATAGATTGGCAAACGTGGCGCTCAAATCATGTTCCGTCATCTTGGATTGGTCATTTTCGTTCGGTTCCCATGTGGTTTACATGAAACCAGAAAGGGGGAAAACTTCTGATCGCTTTGGGAAGTAGACATCGGAGAAACCGTTACTGTTGCTCGGTAACTGCTTGGTCATTCAGCCTTTTATAAACTTGAATTTGTTCAGAGTGAACGGCCCTTTATGTGTTTTGGTAAGTCGACGGTGTTCTCAGTATTGTGTACAACTTGTTAAGGTTGGCGTAAGAGAAATGTAAGCAATCCGAAACAACTGATGGAAAAGGCTAGAAAGAAGCCTGATTGACGATGTGGACGGAGGCAAAGACTATGTGCAGGGACCTAATACAAAGCTATAGTTTTATGTACCAAGGCTTACGACATAACAGCTTTGATCAGGGGTTAGGCACTGGACACGGTTGGTAAATTATCAAAATAATTGCTAGAATACAAAATTAGGGTAACAAGAAAGGGAGAGTTGTTGGTTGTGAGAAACGGCTCCATCTGAAGTTAAGTGGTTTTTAATAAAGAGGTAATTTCTCACTCAAATAATAAAGCACTTCAGGCCCGAAGCTTTTTTGGGCGTGCAACAATGGTGTTTTTTCTTTCATTATTCTATTGCAACTTTGATGACCAATTGAGTCCAAATTTTCACAGGTTTGTTGTTTTGTGCATATGTTGGAAAGCACCAAGTGAGAATACATGTCTTTCACATTACCAAAGGTTTCCGGTGCATTTAAGTGCGCCGTTATATTTTCCTATCGGAGAAAATTAGCAAGACCTTCACGGCCTTTTTAGTACATGGTTGCGCAATATACATCAATAACGATACACGCGGAAATATGATAATACATTTCTTTACTTTAGCTTTATATTATTGGCTGAAACTATAAAAAATAAAATTAAAAAAATCGGTCAGTCTACATTAAGCCTTGACGAGTAACATTATCTGAGCAATCAGAATAAAATGTTATAAATTGCAATTCGTAATTGCAATGGCTCGACAATAGGCCTATTACTCATTAAATTCACTTGAGAGATAATGAGAGATAATATTTAATACAAAATTGACAAAGAAGTCCACTCATTTTCCCAAAAGATTTGCAATTTTTCCAAAATTATCAAGATCAAATATTACAATTTTAATTATTATTATTATTTGTTATATATACAAAGGTCCATGTGAGGCCTACTCTTTAAGAAGTCAACTAAGTTTCCCAAAAGATGAGAAATTTTTTCACAATTTACAAAATAATATATTTAAATTCTTTTTTTTTTTTTTCGAAAGGTCGACAATTTGGGCCTACTCCTAAAATTGAGAGATGATACAAATATGTCAGCGAATATTCTTAACAGATGGGCATAATTGTAAATAAATGTTGAAAAACATCGGTGGATGTCACTTTCAACGAATCTCGGCACACAAATGACGGGACGGCTTAAGGCTTATCACGAATCACGAGGAGAATGCAGTGGAAAAACAAACCGGTCGTTGTCAGTCAGTGGTTTTATTATGCGGAATTATCCATCTGACATTCACGATTACATCATTTGGATTTTCATTTAGTTATTTATTACTCAGACAACGGTCGTTTCAGCCCTCATATTTTCAAAGAACATACTAGGCATATAGGCTGAAAGGCAGTGGACGCTATTGGTAATTACTCAAAATAATTATTAGCATAAACCTTACTCGGTAAAGAGTAATGGTGAGCTGTTGATAGTATAAAACATTGTGAGAAACTGCCCCTCTGAAGTAATGTAGTTTTCGAGAAAGAAGTAATTTTCCACCATTTTGATACCGAGACCTCGGAATTAGATTTTGAGGTCTCGAAATCAAGCATCTGAAAGCACACAAGTTCGTGTGACAAGGGTGTATTTTCTTTCATTAATATCTCGCAAGTTTGACGACCATGTGAGATCAAATTTTCACAGGTTTGTTGTTTTATGCATTATGTTGAGATATACCAAGTTAGAAGACTGGTCTTTGACAATTACCAATAGTGTCCAATGTCGTTAAAACATACTTTTTCTTTACCAAGCTGGGTTGTCATGTTTGAGTAAAAAATCATTGAGTTTGTCTGTTTAGATTTTCATTTTATATGCTTCATTTATGAAAAATGAATCTTCAGACCTTTTATTTTCAGAGAACAAAAAAATACACCATATATATTTTACGAAATTGGGTTGTCATGCAATAGGTACACTTCGCATTGTTTGTGTCGTTGCACGTTCACAAACTGGCGAATTATAATCGCGACAACTGAAATAACAAACAGTTAATTCAAAATGGGGGTCTCTTTCCAGACGGAAAATTATCTCTAGATAATTGGAATGTAAAATGTGTAATAACTTTGCTTATTTTCGATTCACATTATTTAAAAAATACCTAGAACATCTCCCCTCCCCCGAAAAGATGGCAGCCAAAAAGTAGGGGTTGTGTCTCTGTTTGTTTGTTGTTTGTTATATTGTGTCAACATTGCAATAATAATATCGAAGTGCAATGACAGAAGTCTTAATTCAATTCAATTCAATTCAATTTGATATATTAATTTATCACATGTTTACAAGTAAAAAATGAAAACAGATATCCCTGTGCACTAAAAGACATTCAAGTTTACTTACTGATTATACACAAACAATTCATTCATAGATGTCAAGTACAAGTTGTTGCTCTCAGTTGAGTACCTCGTTACTATGGCAACGCCTGTGTAAACAGAGCTACTTTAGTTTCCTGCATCCCTTAGGAAAAGGTTGGAGTGTTATTTTTAGTTGCGGCATATTTTGAATCGCCTGCTTTTCTTGGCCTTTAAATCCAAATGGCGTCACTTAATTTGGGAGCATAACACACTTTAAAAGGGTGTGTTTGCGTTTTGTACGACACAAAACACAAACGTCCACATATACTCCACGTTTAAAGATGATAATTGAAAGCTTGCCAGTATTACTTGATTAGGTGATGTAGCTTTTTGAGAAATGAGTATAAAAACATATAGAGATGCGTGCGTCTAAACTTGACGACTAATGCATCTGGAAATTCTAGAGGTAAATTTTTATAACATACATCTTCATTCACAGTGACTTGGGGTTCACGTCTGCCTAAACACCTGATCCACGAAAAAGGATCCGAAAACCCAGGTGCATGGTATGGGTATGCCTTTGGAAATCGATAAAAGACCAGTATCCTCATTGTTCAAAATTATGTCAAACATCACAGAACAGTGAAAATGTTGGCTCAATTATTGGTCATTAAAATTTGTCAGAAAATAAAACTTTTTGGAATTCCAGGTCCTACAGGGTTTTACTCATTTCTGGGTCAGGGTGACCCGCATTGTGTGTCAGAATGGTCATTTAAAACTCTTTTAAACTGACGCTTATAAATCGAGTCAAAATCCATTGTTGTTTGTTGACGGGAAACGAGTCAGCCTCCCAGGGCCCAATTTCATAGAGCTGCTTAACGGTAAGCATTTTTTTTCGCTTAACGTAGCAAAAATAATTGCTTAAAACCATTCGGATTCCATGCTAAACGTATACGAGCTTAAGCACGTAAACAATCTGCGCGCGGAGATTTTAGATCGTTTGCTTAAGCAAAACAGAAGAAGGCAGTGTATTTTGCACTGTGTGCATGGCCTAGGGCTGCAACGGTAAGCAAATATGTTGGCTTAACGTAGCAACAAAAATTGCTTAAGCGTAAACCTATTTCACCAGCGGTTGCTAGCTTAAGCACGTAAACAAACTGCGCGCGCAACATTTTAGAACGTTTGCTTAAGCGAAAAAGAAGAAGGTGCTGACAAAATGGCGGGCGAAATAAATGCGGAGTGCACTCGAGTGGCGTTAAAAAAAAACTCATCACCTTCTGTGTCTGATATGTGTTATTTGTAATGGTTCAAAGTGCCCCTCGAAAGGTTAACACACTAACTTGAAAGTAAACAAGAAGATAATACATTGTACAGCATGAATCTGAAGCATTTTAGACACTCGTTTATTCGCTACACCTACCATACAAACGCACGTACAATCACCGCTGTGCCGGCACAATAACATCGTTTGCAATGAGTGTTGCACTATGCGCTGTGTGAATAGGGTGCTTAAGCAAAATAGAGGCTTTAAGGACCCTTTTTGTTTGCTTACCTATGTAAGCAAAAAACCTTGCTTAAGCAAGGGTATGAAATACAAAATTTGCTAGGTGCGCCCGTTAAGCACAAAATCGACCGTTAAGCAGCTCTATGAAATTGGGCCCTGGTATCCAGAATCCGGGTTAAAGCTGACCCGGGATTGTTTAATGGAATATCACACACGTACAAAATGTCACCTTCTTGCCCAAAACTGTCACATGAGACTGTGGTTTATCACCATTGCTATTGCATCGCCCATCCAATTAACCTTTTCGAGGTATGGTGGACACTATAGGAGTGCACTGTCTGGTTTGGGTGTAAACAGCAGTTATTACCCCAACATAAAAGTGTCGTGTTCACCATATCTCCGAATGGATTATACGCAACCATCTGTGTAATTGAATTGAACATAAACCACAGCGTGAAATGCCAGCGGGAATTGGGTAACATGGGATGACTATGTACACATTTTAAAGGCTGTCTTCTTTATTCTTTAATTTTTATATTTTTTGTCTTGTTTGCGGTGAGGGAAGAGAACAAATTAGAGTTGTTGCCAACCAGTAGTTGTTGTTAATGTTTCCTTGTATATTAATGAACACTAGCGGGATGCCGCGCTTTGCTCTACGTTTAAAATGCTAAAAGTGTAGCGTTGTGTACAGGGGAGGGTTAAGTGGCTGGGCAGGGTCACAATACAAATCACTGTTGCAAACCACCCATCCAAAGTTAAGACGAATCCTAGTGCTTTGTGAAATCGTACACTAACCCTTGTCCGTCTTGTTTTCCGTTTCGGCATTATTAGTTAATCCCATGATCCCATCCAGTGTTTTCCAGTTTACAGCGGTCCCGATAGTGGTTCTTTCCCAATCTGGTTTATATCCCGTTTCGTTTATTTTGTTCCCGTTCAGTTTATAATTTTCCTGTCCTGTATCGTTTTCAAGTCCCCTTTCTTTTTCCCCCTCACCAGCCCCGTTCATTTTTCCCCAGTTCCATGTCCCATCGTGTGCCCCTTCCCTATCCCGTCCCATATCTAACCCACGCCTCCGTGCCTCCCGTCCCCGCGATCCCGTGCATTGGCATTTGTCTTTGCTTGCCACTGTTTGCCAATAACTCATATTTTCCAGTTTCGCGCGGGTCCCGTTTACGGTTCTTTCCCGTTTCATTGGCTTGATCCCCCCAATAAGATTAATATTTTCCTGTTCCATGTCCCATATCATGATAGTCCCTTTTCATTGTGTCAATCCCTACCCCAGCCCTGTTCGTTTTCCCCGATCCAGTCATTAATGTGCAAATCGTCGTCAGGGGTGTCGCCGTGCTGGCGAAATGGCTCTCTCGTATAATCTTGCGATGCTGTACTGCGAAAGAGTAACTGTTTTCAAGACTATTGCTCAGAAGTCCCGAGAGCAGCAGTTTAGCAAGATAGTTGTGAGTGAACCGTTTCGCTATCACTGCGATACGCATTACGACTTGTCCACAAGTCTAGTGGACCATGGACTCTGATCGACCGTGAATACAACTATTTAACCGTTATGAATAATTTTGTAGGCCTAACATTCGGTGTGGAAGTACGGAAGCGTATTGCCGCCAAAGAAATAAAAATATCTCTCTACGTACACGATAAATCCAAATCGAATGTGTACGTACACGTTAAGTCCAGAACTTCTTATCATGTACTAACACGATAACTTATAGCGTGCAAGTACACAGTAATAACTTGGCGTGTGCATACACGATAACATGACGTGTCCGTACACAATCAGTTACCGTGTACGTTCTAATTAACTTGGCGTCATGTACACGATAACATGGCGTGTAAGTACATATAAATCACCGTGTACGTACACAATAAGTATTGGGCTTATTGTGTACGTACACAATGAAGAGAGATTTTGTTTATTCGTTAATCTTTACCTGAAATTTTCCCTAAGTTAGCTACAGCAGCCGATTTCACGAAACGCTAAGGATTAATCCTAACTCTAGTTAGGACGAGTAACCCGTCCTAACTTAGGATGGGTTCAATGCGTCCTACGTATTTGGATACGGAACTAAACCCCGTCCTAAGTCCTAAGATGATTCATAAGTTAGGGAGAGTTTGGTGAAATCGACGGCAGGTGTTTATACCCTGCGGTGAGTCCTGAATAATGCTCAGTAATGGTAAAATGGGATTCCAGTTTCCAGTTTTGGTATTTTTTTCCCTTCGTGAATCGTATATTGAAGATGCCGATTCAATTTAAGAAGGATTTATCTCGAAGAACCCTTGGGGATCAGAAGGATTCCGTTTTCACAGGTTTCGCTTCTCGAGTTGAGTCTCAAAACAAATGCTACTTTATATATAGACGATGTGACATGTGACATCACATGTTTACAAGAGAGCCCCAGAGCCTGGACTTCCTGCAGGCATGATTTGTACACAGCCTAATGGAAGAAATAATGAAATCTTATATTTTATGGAGATTGCACTGTCTAATTCTTATATCAAGTTTTGATATGATGAAAGGGGACACATCTAAAAAAAAAAAAATCCAGCTTTTACTTTCATAATTCTTGGAGATATGTGAAAATATATGACACAAAATGTCAACTTTCCCATAGGACCTGTGTAGTAATTGTGCCTGCCAGGATACTGAAAGAATGTACAAGGTCACACCTATTGTAAACAAAGTTCACATGGTCTAGAGCTTACCGAAATTTGATGTGCCAATCTATGTTTTGATGTCTGATGAAACCGGGTTTCCATAATTAGTAACTTAGTCACTGAATAACTTATATCAAGGTGCGAATGCAAAAATGTACTGCTGTGCTTACTACCACTAATACTACTGTATAATAAATTGCTACAGTGGTCAACTCGCATGTAATACCACCGGAAATGTTAACTAAAATCCACACTGATGAGAAATCATTTTGTTCTCAAAAGCTACATTACTTCAGAGAGGGAGCCGTTTCGCGCAATGTTTTACACTATCAACAGCTCTCCATTGATCGTTAACAAGTAAGGTTTTATGCTAACAATTATTTTTTGAGTGATTACCGATAATGACGTTAAGGGTTTTCGTACATTCGTGTTTTTGTTAATGTATGTCTTGTTGTTACTTTTGTATATTAATAAGTTTTATTATTTGTTTTCCTTGGGGAGGGGATACCTCAACTATATTTTGTAACTCGACCTAGAGTTTGAGCAATCACCTGTCACTTCTATTGACAATGACCCAATATAAACAGCGCATTTAGCCTGTACTGATCCGTATACCAGCCTTGCTGATTACTTTTTTGTTGTTATTGCTACCGATCAAACTAATATAGTTCTCTCGTGGATAATTTAACGGGAAGATAGAAAGGAAGCTCATCAGCTCTGCACAATATTGAACGTATATCGTAGTAATGAAGAGATAGTACTGAAGTTCAAAACGTCAATGATGGCAGTATATAACTAATTGGAGAGGTTTGCGGTAACACCACGTGAAAAATCTCTTTTTAGTAGTGACAGGTTCTGAAAAGAACTGTTGGTTTACATCTCGACGTTTCGATCAGTACGCTCTGACCGTCTTCAATTACAATGCCCACTGATGCTGTGATCGTCTCCTGAAGACAAACTGAGCATACTGATCGAAACGTTGGGTCAAAAGAACCGATTCTTTTCAGAACCAACACTATTAGATCCTGAAAAGAACCGTTGATTCACGACTCAACGTTTCGACCAGTGTGCTCTGACCATCTTCAATCAGTATGCTCACTATGATATGATCGTCTCCTGAAGACAAACAGAGCATAAAGTTCGGAACAATGAGTCATTTATCATCGGTTTTTTTTCAGAACCAACTACTCAACAAGAGAGTATTCACATGGTCTTATGCTAACCCCCCTTAGTTTACGTGCTGAAAATCATGATTTTTTTCCCCACCTATTTTCAGTTGTTATCCTGACTCACTCAACGGTTTAATCAAACCCAAAAGTTTTCCAGGTTCGTCATTGCAGGTATATGGTTAATCACATAGAACCCTTATACTGTCAGCGACTATATTGCCAGCCCTTCCCATTATTATACCTTTATTGTTTACTTCAGCTGATATTATTGTATTTCTGATGCAGAAATTCACTCCTCGTGTAGATATTATTGCCGTCCCTAGGTAGGATAAGAAAATATCAGGAAGCCACGGCCTTTCTTTCTAAATTAAGATCACCCCCACATCAAACAACAACGCTATCCTCAGATGTATACATAACAGTCCCATATGTGACACTCACAATCAAAAACATTCATCTCATAAAGACAAAAAAAAGGTTTTGAATTTTAATTTTAATTTGCAGCCGGCAAAAAATGCTCTCGGCTGAGGCCATATCATGGTAACACTACCACTATGAAAGAATCTGCCACTCTCTCCTAACGCCCTCGCTTTGTCCTTATTCACCATCATTCGGGGGACAAATTATTGAATGTGCCGGTTATACCGCTCAGAAGAAACCTTCGAATCATTTTATTTTTTGCATGGAGATAACAAAACTTGTCTACTGCCAACCCATGTCTGATTTGGCAAAACATTATTAACGCAATGCTTTCATTCTGAGAATTCTCTCCATTATTTGATAAATTCCAATTTCTACCTTGGCCTGTCTTTATGTGATTCAATTTGGTTATATATATAGGCCTTACGTTGAAATACTTCATGGTCGTGACTCACATGCACCCACTCGGCCCCTTTGATTGGCGCACTTAGGAAAAAATACCATCTCTCGCAAATTGGTGAAAACACTGTGGAAGTGTATAGATCCATACAAAACATTTTCTGGTGTCGACCTCTTCTTCTGAGGTCCACACTAAGTAACACATTAATACCCCAAACAAACTAATTAACAAACAAACAAACAAACAAACAAACAAGCAAACGCCCCAACAAACAAACGTCCTTAACACCCAACAAATATTTTGATTGTGAAACATTGATAATTTTGGGATTTAAACAAACACATTGTTCCCTTTTTCATATTAAAAAATAATGTTCGTATGTCAATCTTGTGTTATATAAGAAGACTTATTACATTTCATCAACTTCCAAATTGTTCAGATTAAGGTCGTATTTTTAGCCAGCAAGAGGAATAATCGAATGTACTAAACGAGCTTATAATTAGATTGAGTAAAAAAAAAACAGAGGGACGAGTCATGGTTGTTTTCCTGTGTAGTTCATGGACTGATGGAGCAATGACCGGGAGAGGGAGTTTGGGGGAGGGGAGAGGGGGCATTATCTAAAGGTAGCTGGACGTTGCAACTGCCTGGGGTAGGAGTTGTACAGGAGAGTTCGTTCATGCGTGTTAACGATCAGTTGTTCATCCTTCTCAACAATTGCTGCTTCCCCATCACTGATTTGCTAAGAAAAACTTCCGGGTCCCAATTTTTCTCCTGCGGCACTTGAGAATCGCTATCCTCAAAATGTTTCTGATTTTGTTTTTAAGGAATCGATTTAGAAAGAAAAAAAAAATACCCGATTGAAAAGCACTATACGAAAGTGGCAATTTCGTAGTGCAGACAAAAATGCTTCCGGGTCAGGCTACGGCTACGACTGTTGTTAAGGGTGGTCCTACGACTGTTGCTAAGGGTGGTCTTAAAGGGTATGTACTTTTTCCTATAAAAAAAACACAATGTCCACAGATTTACATACAACTTACACGGTTTGAAGCTTATGATAGTAGAAAGCTTCTATTGAAATTTTAATTACTGAGGTGCTGTAGTTTTTGAGAAATGAGTAAAACAACTAGCTTTCGTCTCAGTTTTAGCATGTTAAAACGTGTTAACCAGTTATGCTATGGTTTTGGTATAATATCATTAGTGGTTAAGGGGATTTGACATGCTAAAATAATTTTGGTCTCATGAGACTAAAATTATTTTGTGACTTGTTTTACTAATTTCTCAAAAACTACACAACCTTATAGCTAGTAATATTTGAAGGGAAGCTTTCCACTATCATTATCTTCAAACCCTGTAAGTTTAATGTAAATCTGTGGACATTTTGAAAAAGTACCCGAACCCTTTTAGGAAGTCCTATTCTTACAATGCCGCAGCCGCAGCCACTGACTCACACACGGCTTTAATTCGACTTGAGTTATTTCCGACTTTGGACAAGGGATTGAAACCTTACTTGGCACCACTATAAGCCATTTCGAGGTATGGTGGCGTAACCAAACACTCGTCATTGGCTTCGGGTAATAAATGTCTGTATTATGCCACAAACCCAACAGATCACTCCAATATAGTGTCCATCTTAAATATTATATCAATACGGCAAATTGCCTTGTAGGAGTTAGACAGGAAACAATTCAGTAAAGAATATTTTTTTGTCATTGTAACCGCTATCTTATTAAAGCTTTATAAACGATAATTAAAAATATAAAAAAACGTGCCGCCCAGGATGGTGACTGGTCCCTTGTGTTTATCGTTTGAGGATAAATACAGGCACTGGTCCATACTTCCTGCGACTGCAGTACAAATTGTGGACGTCACAAATTCGCAACGATTATTTAGCATCAGTTGACTTGTGCCCAACTCATGCGAAACATTCGCTGCGAAGACAGCACTGTGACATCAACATTCGAATCGCATTGTTAGGAAGTTCAGGTCAATATTGACCCGTTACCTGGGTCAAGGCGCATAAAATCTGAGTTAAAACTTGAACCTCTCCCCGGGTCAGCTTGATTCGGAAAGGTCCAGTCCCCTAGGAACCCAGAATCCTGGTAAATTCTGGCGCGGGAGTTTTTAAAGTGTAGAACTGAATTCAGTGGTATCCAATTGGGAAACATCTCTCGCAAACTAAACCTAGGCCTACTATACTTTTCGTTGATACTCTTTGACACATTCTTGTCAATTCGCCCGTAAAATATATTTGCCACATTGAATGCATTTTTACATTTGTGTTATTATACTCTTACTAGTTTTAAATATACGATGAGTTATCTGGTAAGTCTGCTGCCACCCAGCGTCCCAAAAGTCCCCTATTGTATGTTATGGTACTATTTAATTGAGTGAGGTCACTACAGTAAATCTTGGCTGTGATAGTGAGTTACTTTTTTGTGTATTAGTTCAATTTATGATTTCCAAGACAGTTTTGGACAACTACTTATATTGTCCCATTGTAGTGAACGATTGTTTTGAATCGAAATGATTTATGCACGGGACGTCGGGTTTCATCAACAAAACACCGACGCCCCCAGTCCGTGTTACCCTAATGATGTTTCTGACCATAGCAACACATGGTACAAGATCTTAATTTAATTACCGAATACCGTTTGGTTTCAAGTGAAGATTTGGTGAGAAAACCTCTTCCCCCGTAATTTGGTTTGGCTGAGGGTCATCCCTTGTATCAAAGTGTCCCTTTGTTGTGTCCGGACTTGTTTCTAGGGCAAGCGTGACTGATGTGTAATATTGTTAGGATGTCTTGGAAATAGTGTTCGTGGATAACAATAATTCATAACAAGTTCGGGTATGCACACTCGAGAAGGAGGTTGGGTCGAACGTCATTTGTATATGGTAGTCCTATACGATACAGCCACTTCCGATAATACATATTTTAGTAAATTAAATGTTGCCGGTCATAATAAAATAAGACGTCTTTCGCCAACGTGCCGCTGTTGACAATTATTAGTCTGTATGTAATTTACGCACACCAAACTGAGGTCAAAAAGAGGACATTTGCTTTCAAGCGTTGAAATTTATTTTTAAAAAAACCGAGATTGAACGTTGTTTTCTTGTGCATTGTTCAATATTCTTGTCTGCCTTTCTTCCTCCTAAAAAGGAGATTAATTTATTTCATTTTTCTATTGGCACTTCTCAGATTCGAGAAAAGCGGGTCGAATGTTTGTAAAGTTAAGTAAGCGTAAAATTGTTAAACTAAAACTGCTTTAACAAGAGAGAGAGAAAAGAGACTGTCAGTGCCCGTGAAAATTAAAATCTGTTTTAATAATGCGCAGTCCCATCATGCATCACACTCACACTGCACCATATTTCTGTGCAATGCATACATGACGTACTTCCTGAACAAGAATCTGTTCAAGCGATTAGCCAATCCCAGCGGTCCTGGATAGACTGGCCGCTGGGGCCGAGCGAAGCTTTTGAAGATCTGATTTGATAGGGGAGATCCCTCCGTAGATTCGGTGAACGTGGGACGAAGCTTCTGTCGAAGAATGATTGTCACAATCGACTTCAGGAAGCTTCATTATTATGGGTGCGTTCGATTAGCTTCTCTGTGTCGACCCTGCGGTGCTCACCTGACAAGAGCTAATCAAACGATCACTCACTCTTTCGTGGGGCCAGCCCCCAAGTGACCCACTCCACAAGCAGGGGACTTGGGGCTGACCCAGGTGAGCCCCTGGAATGACGTCGGAGCTATTCGAACTCACCGGGGCAAACTTAACCGGGGTCGACCCAGGGAAGCTAATTGAACGCACCCATAGTGTCAGACATTTGAAATCAAGTCGGTGGTGCGTGTACCATTCCCACTGTTGTTGCGGGAACGGTACACCCATGGATGTGTGTTTTGGAAATGCATATGGCTTATGGCATCGCTGGCAGTAGACAAACAGGCATAGACACCGACTAACGACTTGTCATCAAGTCTATACGCCTCCTAAAGCTTTGAACAATATGCCCTTCACTGGAGATACATCCTTGATATATTCAGACAAGGTCAGAATTTGGTAAAGAGTGTCCACATTTGCTGGACATTTAAAACTCAGTATCCAAAATAATCCCTTGGAGTATAATTTACATGTAAATGACAGACAAAACAATGTGTTAAAAAGATACACAGACATCCCTCTGTAAACCTTTGTACCGGAAGTATTTATTTCATTTCTTAAAGACACGACACGGTATTATTGGTAACTGTCAAAGACAAGTCTTCTCATCACTTGGTGTATCTCAACATATGCATAAAATAACAAACCTGTGGAAATTTGAGCTCAATCGGTCATCGAAGTTGTGTGCTTTCATATGCTTGATTCCGAGACCTCAAACTCTAAACTTTAGGTCTCGAAATCAAATTCGTTGAAATTTGCTCCTTTCTCGAAAACTACGTCACTTCAGAGGGAGCCGTTTCTCGCAATGTTTTATACCATCAACCTCTCCCCATCACTCTTTACCAAGTAAGGTTTATACTAATTTTGAGTAATTACCAATAGTGTCCACTGCCTTTAACAATCTGTATTATCTTCAAATCAAAACGGCATTGAGATTGTCATTATTTGGCTGGCGTAACGTTCATCTTGGGAGTGCACAGATCCATGTTAACGGTTGGTTTCACATAACGTCATGGTTTCAATTTTCGCCCTTAAAAAATTAATCAAATTAAATGACACTCTGACACCCGTTTAATACTAGGTGAGGGACGTGTGTGTTTCTTGTCAAAAACACTCTATAGTTAAACATTTAGTGCATCACAAAAATCAGTTTGACCTTGGAGAACCTCTTTTATTTAAAGGGTCTGTGTAACTTTTGCAGGACAAAAAAACAAGCTTCTCTGAAAATATTACGTGCTGAGGTCCTGTAGTTTTGGGAATTTAGTAAAACAATGGCATGGAAATAATTTTCGTCTCATGAGACGAATTTTTTTTAATCATTTACAAACGTATTTTCATGATTTTTTTTTTTACTCATTTCTCAAAAACTACAGCACCTCAGTAAGTAATATTTGAAGGGAAGCTTTCCACTATCATTATCTTCAAACCCTGTAAGTTTAATGTAAATCTATGGACGTTTTGAAAAAGTACCCAAATCCTTTATTAAAGGGTGGACAAAATGATGATAAAAAAAGAAGAAAAATTAAACATGCGGTAAATGAAATCCTTCTGGATTTGATTGTGAATTTCAAATTAAATCTTCGAGTTACAAAGATATTAAATTTCATGTGAATTTATTAACGATAGTTAAAAGTGGTTAATATGACCATCGATTCCATTTTCTAAATGTAATAGAAGCAGTCTCGAAAGAGTAAAAGGTTATTTGTTTCGTAAAAGTGACTTCCAAAACTCCCCGTTTATAGTTATATTGTTTGCCACTATTTATGCTGGAGACTTCAAAAGCTATTCTAAACTGTTGCCTTGTGTGTCGCGAAATTTAGAAGTCATTCACGTATAGATGGCCCCCTGATTAATTATTAAAGAAGTATCCTCTGAACCTACCGCGTTCAATTTGAAATTGATTAATTATTGTAGATTTTGATAAAGAAAAAGGACCATCCGCAACGGGAGGACGAGGACATTTTCCTAAAAATAGAATTTTGGTTTATCCACAAAATCATGCGTTTTTTAAAGCTATTGGACCCTTTCGGTTCAAAAAAAAAAAAAATCACAGATTTACAAATAACTTACAGGGTTTACAGAAGGCAATGGTGAAAGACTTCTTTTGAAATATTATTCCATGAAATGCTTTACTTTTTGAGAAAACAGCAAAACAATATAAATTCTCGTTAACGAGAATTACGGATTTATTTTAAACACCATGTCATGACACGGCGAAACGCGTTGAAACAAGGGTGGGTTTTTCCGTTGTTTTCTCCCGACTCCGATGACCGATTGAGCCTAAATTTGCACAGGTTTGTTATTTGATATAGAAGTTGTGGTACACAAAGTGTGGGCCTTGGACAACACTGTTTACCGAAAGGGTCCAATGGCTTTAAGATTACAAGTTTTCCTCGGGATTTGGTTTATTGTTTCCTCGTATATTCTCATTTCATGTACGTCACATCAGTTGCTAGTTATTAGTTGAAGGAACATTACATAACTAGCAAAAAGAAAAAATCGCCTATCTATACACGGTCTAATGATGCTAGTAGAAAACATCACTTGAATTATTTCTGTCTGAAATGTCATATTTTATGAGAAATAAATCATCTAATTTTTTTCGCGTTTGGAGATTTTTTAATTTTATTTTACATTGGTTGCATGCAAAATGTGTAATCATTTTTTTTCACTATGTGTCTCTTGACCCAGATGGCCGATTGATCTCAAACTTCTGCAGGTTTGTCAGTTTAGGTATATGGTTGATTACATCAAAGTGCTTACACTGCCTGCAACTGTTTTGTTTGCAAAAACCTATTCTGTTATGTCCATGTAAGAGTGTTAAATACAATTCCCCACATGGGTTATTCATTCCTTTGGAAGTTTAACATACACTTACTGAGTGTACTTGTTACTGTGATCGTACAATATATATTTTGTTTGTTGTAAGTGACCAAGGATTCATATTACTCGGCACACTGTGAAAACAATACATTAAACAGAAATACTGTTCTGGACAAAAATGTCATTTTCTTTTCCAACTATCGAAATGTCAAAAAAGCATTTAATCAAAAAGATGTCACATTCGACCTTCTAATAAATAATATGCGTATTAGTGAAAGTACAATGTACGTACATTTCCTTTGTTGGAAGTCACAAAAGACGTTATATCACTCACCCTTTGAAAGCAATACAATAAACACAAATAGTATTATATGAAGAAAGAAAAAACTCATTTCCTTTTCCAACTACATGTATATCGAAGTGTCAAAACCCCCAAATTAATCAAAAAGATGTCACGTTCGACCTTCTAATAAATAATATGCGTATTAGTGAAAGTACAATGTACGTACATTTCCTTTGTTGGAAGTCACAAAAGACGTTATATCACTCACCCTTTGAAAGCAATACAATAAACACAAATAGTATTATATGAAGAAAGAAAAAACTCATTTCCTTTTCCAACTACATGTATATCGAAGTGTCAAAACCCCCAATTAATCAAAAAGCTGTCACGTTCGACCTTCACGTTCTTGTATTTTCCTGCCATTTGGAAATAATTAGCTTGTTTTATAACAATGAACCCTTCACGCCCCGTCCGTGCCTTTTGGAAGGTTGTTTCGGATTGATGCGTAAACACAATCCCCTTTTTTAAAAAAAGGTACGTTCTTTTAGACCTTAACTTGATGACAAACATCTTGACTGTCGGTCATGTTGGAATGACGTAATAATACATCTAACGTGTTTGCCTACGGGTGACGTCTTTCTCTAAGGTATCACATGGTACATCTTGAAGGCAATGTCCATTAAGACACTGGGTGGGATTTCACAAAGAGTTTAAGACAATCGGTTATCTCGAGTGGCGAGTTAACTTAGGACTTCCATCGAGTTTGTAACAGCTCATAGGGCAAGTTCTAAGATGTGAAATGTACCCCTGGACACCTTGGTAATTGTCGAAGACCAGTATTCTCACTTGCTGTGTATCCCATATTTGTATAACATAAAAAAATATGCGAACATCATGTGAAAATTAGGACTCAATTGGACATCGAAGTTGCAAGAGGATGACAGAAAAAAAAACTTGTCCCTTAAAAATTATGTGCTTTCAGATGCCTAATAAAAGGCTTCATTCAGGCCTGAAGTATTTTAATATTTTTTAGAAGTGAGTAATTGCCTCTTCTTCGAAAAACTACTTCAGTGTGAGTCGTTTCTCACAATGTTTTATACTATCAACAGCTCTCCAATGCCCGCAAGTATAGGTTGTATGCTAACAACTATCTTGAGTAATTACCATTAGCCTCCAGTGCCTTTAATCATAGAGCAAGGCTCCCTACTCTACGCTTTAATACATCTAACGTATTTGCCGTTGGCGAATACCTAAGGTTGAGGCATACCGCGAGCTTAAACGGCTTATTAGTTAATGGTGGGAGTTCTGACACATCTTGGAAGGCGAGGCCCATTAACACTATTAAAGGAACACGTTGCCTTCAGATTTCACAAAATTTCACGTTTGAGGGTGTTCCTTATACTTATTAAGAGTTGTTCTTGCAATAAAACACATTTAATGTGTTGTAATTAGAGAATGGTAATTAAAAAAAACAAACACTGACCTCTGACCCCGAAACATGGCCCGCGAAATATATACGTTTTTCAAGCCGTCAAAACGATCGTCCGTTTATGCGCGATGCACAGCAGTTAGGCTGGCGCCGTAGCCAATGGCCTGGTAAACCTACCAGAAGAACACGAGGTAATATACCGTTCTCTACCATACGACGTTGTGTGAAATGTAAACACACCATTTTGCTGTCAAAATGGATCGCCGAAAAACACAGATTCAGCTCATTGCTCTACGCAAAGAGATGATTGAAGACACGTCCAAAAAGAAGGAAAGGACACCTCGCCAATCAGGGTAAGAATAATGTAGTGGGACATGGACTAGCCGACGAGAGAGAGAGAACGGACCGTGATTGTTTATACCCAATGCAATGTTATTGTTAGTTATTATTGTGGACATGACACGTAAATTCACAGCCATGAGACAGCCGCAGCACTGAGTTGTGAGAGTACATAATGTACATGTACTATGACTAGTTTACATATAATTTTGTAGATCTATTCACTCGGTGCATAGATGGGGGTGGGGATTTGAATCGAGTGCCCAGCGTACTAATGACTTGGCATAATTTACCCTAATTTACTTTGATGCTACAATTAAAAGAGTCGTTTATCTGGCTGGGAAGGGGAGGGCTTTTGTAAAAATTGTAGAAGTACATTTTAAAAATAGTACAGATTTATGAAATGTTTTTTGTATAGTTTTAACAGTTTACCCAAAATATTGTACCCAAGTCAACTCGTACCCAAGTCAACCCGAATTCTTTCAAAGAAGTGTGACCTTTCAAACAATAAAAAATAAAATTTTCGAGAACTAATATAATAAGTTATATCAATGGTTTTCAATTTCTTGTTGAAGGTACTATGTGAGCAGATGCCAGGACTTGGCGTAAACATCTTGGAGACCTCATCAAACCCGGCACCTCCAAGTCCACATCACCCACCTCCGCAAAGCTCTTGCCAAGCTGGTGGGTTTGTACCAACTGTAGGGAGATGCCAACACAACAGGACAGGTCATGCTGCAAACAAAGGCCGGATGAATGCTTCTCAAACTTGGCAGTAAGAGACTGATTATTTCATACTGTCAATGGCATGTGCATGTATAACAATATACACATGTACTGTCAAAGCAGTCCAGTTTTGTTACATGATATTTTGATCTGTGTCCCCCCCCCAAAAAAAAAAGGAAACAAAGTAAATGTGTAAACAAACATTTAATAAGGAAACACAAATTTAAGCTTTCATTCATTGTAGTTACTTGTAAACAGCCTCCTTCGCCAACGTTGCATTACCAAAATACTTCACACTGAACAGCCACATCCTAATAACATCATGTCTTTGACCAGCAGCCGATTTCACGAAACTTTACGCAACTGCGTAAGTCCACTTGTGCAACGTTTATGGAGCAACTTGCGCCATTAAAATTGCGCAAGTGGACTCACGCAGTTGCGTAAAGTTTCGTGAAATCGGCTGCAGGGAGGTAGTATTTGCTAAAATGTCACTTTAATGAATCAACATCAAGTGCATGGGTTTTATATATTCCATATACATGAACAAATAACCAATTTTTATTTTGTTAATTGTTTCAAAAATGTTTGTGTTTATATTTGAAAAGATCTTGAGGCACCTTGTTCTGGACCACCATTAGAGTTGGCACGACATCACAGGAATGACATGTACACCAGGGCAGCATGATGTACACAACAAATGACTTTGCCACCCAGCCAGCCTTCACAGACAACATGTGTCATGTCAGAATGGTACTGGAAATAGAGTAACACTACCTGGTTACTCTGTTTGTAAAATCAGGGGTATATTGCCAGATAGTTTCAACTTTCATTTACACATGATTTATGCAAAACAGGTTTAACAAATGGCAATATTTCCCGTTGTCAACAAGTAGATTCTTATTCCTAAATTAACACATGTCAATACTTAAACTTATTATTATTTTTTTTTTTTGCACATTACTTATGTCAACAAATCATTGAATGTGATGTGAGCAGAGTTTGTTTTCATCACAACGACATATGATTAAGTTTAATTTGAAGTACATGGCCAATTGTTTATACAATCATATTTATTGTATTATTTGAGATTTCGATATTTTGTAACAAAAAACACAAGAACAACAAAATGCAAAAACATAAACAATCTGTATTCAAATAAATTTATCTGAAATATCTTTATTCTGTATTCATAAAGAGACATGGATCATAGATGCAACAAGTTTGATAAACACAGTGCCATTTCAAGTTTTTAACCTTAACCCTTGCAAGTGTATTTTGATTTCAAACCACATGCCTGTTATGAAATGCTGTTTTAGAATGATGTTTTAGAACTAGTCATATTGTTGACTAGCAGACCATGTTAGTTTGAATAAGTAAAAGTTTTAAAGGAAAACCACCCAATTTCAAGTCATACTTTTGTTGATCATTCTATTCTACTTTTAAAACATCCTTTCTAACCATACAATGCATTTTACAACCAAATCACTCGATTTAAGGCATTGGTCTCTCTAAAGGGACTTTATACCGTAGATGTTGGTAATTACTAATTTGTGATCATAAAACTCACTTGATAAAGTCTACATGATGAGAGGCATGTCAAAGGACTTGTTTCTATACTGCAATGGTGTTTTTCTTTCACTGTTTCTTGCAGCTTTTATTGCCAAATTTAGCCCAAATTGTCACAGGTTTATTATTTTTATGCATAAATATTGAGGAGATACACCAACTATTACTAAGGATACTGCATGGGACTATAGTGTTCTTTGACAAAGGACAAATTTAATTAATGTTTGCAAAACATCGTGTACTGCTGTGAATTGTAAAAACATGTCTCAATAAATTGACCATATTGTTTTATAAAGTTCCTATAAATTTGTGACAAAGATTCTATTTGATTACATACAAACTCTAGAACTTGCCAATAATGCTAATAATGCACTGACCTTATGTCTTATGCACACCTGTACAGACATTTTTGTAGCCAAATTGTGGAAATTAAATTTAAGAAGTGGAAAATCTGGATTTGTGTTTTGCTACAAGTTCTTCTGTTAGTAGTAGTGGTGGTGGTATTAGGGGGGGGGGGGGATGGCGGCTGTGGGTAGAAGCCATCCTTGCACCATTAGCGGTAAGCCTGGGCGACTAGTGTCGGACTCCAACTATTGAATCCTTAGTCGAGTCGCGACTATTGTTTTCAACTATCCGGTTAAACGTGCTACAAAAATAGTTTTAAAAAAATTGTGTCTACCTGTTTGGTGAACCAATTTAGTCGCTCATTACTATTCATGACAACATAATTTACCTACAGAACACAGTCAGACATCAGTGACACAAATCTTCAATCTTTTCCGCTTGAATTAGACTATATTGTGCTTGCGGCAGACATTGCCACAGTGCATCGTGATAATTAAAAATTTGTCGCGACTAGTGTCGTAGTCGCAACTATTGGATGGAGGTGCGACTAGTCGATTAGTAATTTTCACTGGTCGCCCAGGCCTAATTAGCAGAGTTTTCCTGTCCTGCGAAGAAGCTGGTTGTCATCTAACCGTGCTTGGAAAACTTCTTTGATGTACGTGTACTCTTTCTTGTCCATACCGGCTTCAATAATCACATCACCACCCAACTTTCACTGTGACCTGGCAATCAAGTATCAATACAAAAATGTTACAAAATAATAAAATTGTTCCCCGTTTCTGATTTTGTTTTGTAATTTTTGAAAAGAGTTCTTCTAGACTATGGCCCTTTTTGAAACCACGGCTTTGGCTTTGGATTCAGCTCGGGCTAGCTTGGCCCCGCAGATGTTTGGACAATACTGAGCGTGCTTTGCGTAGGGATTCAGACAAGAGGACGGAGTCTGAAGCCGAATCCAAAGCCGAAGCCGTGGTTTCGAAAAGGGCCTATGGAAGCTTCATTTTTGTGGACAAGAGTATTGCTTTATTTTAGCTTTCCTTGCCAACTACCATTTGCAGTATGTGCTCCCTGTTCAGATGCATCGCACAGTAAATTTTGCTGTCAAATGATTCTGAGCAATGTAAACAGGAGCTACCTCAAATAGTACCGTCCAAGACCAAGGTCAAGGAATTACATCCCCATAATAGACATAAACATTTTTTATACCCCGAAGAAAGGATCATGTTGGCAAATAAGACAAGTGACATATATCCTATGGCGATGGACTAGTATTAGATAGACACCACTGTCCTGTTGCCCTGTGACTCTACATGTACATGCAAACAGCATAGAGAAAGGACAGAGAAGTAAAGTCCCTGTAATTTTGTATCTAAAAACGAACTGTGGGGTATATGTGACTCGCAATTGCATACTATACTTACGCGGTAAACACGGTAAACGCCTCTCCGACATGTCTGAGCAGATGTTTTATGAGAGGATGAATTCTCTAGCTGTAGTTTTGTTTCAACTCCACTCGCTAGTTGGTATTAAATAATCTCGTCTTTTTGCTGCAAAGGCCCGAGGCAAAAAGAGACACACGACTACAGAATCACATGCACTATTAGTATTAGTAAAACGGGTACTAGACATTCTTTCGTGTACAAAGTATTCGCATTACTAGACTGGCCCCGCTAAAATCCTACATCGTACGAGCAAGAACGGGGAGTTCAGTGCGTCTGGGGAGGTCTGGCCGCGGGGGATGATGGCCCGCTGGACGGCAGCCGCTCGGCCCCGGGACGTGGGCTGAACTTGCTGCTTAGATAGATTTATAAAAAGTTAATTCAACGTAGGCCCTTTTATTTTTGTTCATGAACTGTTTTTTTGTTGTTGGTAACCATGGAGGAAGAGATAGATACAAATGGGGTTCGTAAAATGGTTAATAATTGCTCAGTCGTATAGTTCAAAGGCTGCGACTGGAAATAAGACTAGTGAATTTGGCGGCCATTTATGGGAGTCAAAATCTTGACCCCCATAAATGGCGGAGTGTTTTGTTTCGAGAAAGTTAGCAAAAGCGAAGCATTTCTAAGGCATGTTTGTGTAGATCATTATATTCTACTTTTTTAACATCTTTCCAACCGTAATCATTTTACATCAAACGCCTGTCATAGCCCAAAAACGCCCAATAAAGCGCAACCCGAAGCCAACGTGTCCCTTTAACAAGCTTTGTTTACTAGCCATCAGTAAGACCTACCTCCATGGTATGACTGATGGTTCACCACTCACGTTATTCCATTTGTTCAAAATTAAAAGGAACATGTTTTAGTTTACTAATTAGCTTTTTTAATGGGTTGGCCGTTGTTTTGTCCACCACAATTATAAGTTTCATGCTCAATCTCAATTATACATAAATAATGGTTTTTTTTACACGTTATTAGGACATTCGGGTAGCAAACTTATACCTTGGCCCAATTTCAAGAGCATAAGCACCAAACTTTGCTTAGCATGAAATTTCTTCCTTGATAAAAACAGGATTACCAACCAAATTTCCACGTGATTTTCAGGATAAGCAAACAATAGCCGAAGACCATTAACAAGCAATATGCAACAATATTGTTTATAAAACATATTACAGCAACGGGCCCATTGGTTGTAACGCCCCTGATGTGAAACGTTGTCGGCTTATGTTAACAAGCTTTTCCCACATGTTATGTGATTACCGTTTTGTAACAATTGTGTTGGTTATCCTGTGGTGTGTTGTTTACAAATCCAGATATTATCAGTGTTAATTTAAGCCAAAATTGTTTGCTTATTTAATAAAGTTTTATCAATCGGTTTAATCTACCATTGGACACTGATACACCAATTTTGCACACAAAGGATGCTGCCAGATTGTTGATGATGTTCCCTTCAAACCAAAAAACGCCCCTCTGCGGCACAGTCCAGCTTCTGCCTCCGTGGTCCATCATGGCGTATGGTGTTAAAGACAATTGGAAGTATTAAAATACAATCAGCATATGCTGACATGTGGCCTTCACCATACACGGTGTTAAAAGCAATGGCTCTTGAACCGCATGACATAAGGTGCTTAAACATTACTTCGGTTTCTTCTGCCTCATAAACCAAGTTAAAGGCACTGGACACCTGCGGTAATTGTCAAATGACCAGTATTCTCTAACCGGTGTTTTCCAACATAAGCATGGAACAACAAACTTGTGAACATTTGGGCTGACTTGGTCATCGACGTTCCTACAGAATATTAACATAGAAAACACCCTTGTTGCAAACATTGCTGGCTTTCAGATGCCTAATAATAGGCTCCAGGCCCGAAGTATTTTAATATCTATGTGAGAAACTGCCTCTTTCTCAAAATCTACGTTTTCAAAAGGAACTGTTTATGACAATATTTTATACTATCAACCAATCTCCATTACTCGCTACCAAGTAAGTTTTTGTGCTAACAAATATTTTGAGTAACCGCTAGTGTTCGTCCAGTGCCTTTAAACTGTATTTGTGTACATGACCATTGTGAGTTGCCCTTTTGGAAGTGTCAAACGAAAACACATGACGCACATGCTAGCTATCATTTACAACATCACCCCGATCAGAACAAAAGTGATATCTCCCGCATCCGTCAAAATAAAAATTAGCTTTTTTAATTCCGCACGCGCAAAGAATTATAAATCACAATGGGTGTATGGAAATCACTTGATACCTAATACCCGTTTTATTGCGCTCTTGTCAGTAGTAACTGTATCCCGTATTTTGATCTGAAGTCCGGTTGAGGGTAGATTTCAAAAGCGAGAGAACAAAATGAAATTATATCAATGGAGAGTGAGAGAAAGAGGGGGAGAGTCTGTAGCTTTATACTTAATAACCGGCCAAAGGTTGTGTTGAGTTTCATAATATAAATTCATCATCATTTTGAATACGGTGTAGTCATGAGTGGTGTCCCATTTTGGAAGTCTCTATATTTATAAAAGGGGCATAAATAAACGCATAATTCAGGATTTGAAAATAGATAGCAGACAATGTTCATGTTGTGTGTGATCAACCGGAGTACACCTGAAAAGGCAAACCTGTATTACATTCGGGCCTTAACTGTGAGTCGGGAGAAAATGTTGAAAACCGTGCACAATTTCCAGCATGTCAACACACTGTCCTTTATTTGGTTGAAAACACATAGCAGTCATCATATTATTTTGGTTGTCACAACCGAAATCATCTCTTGCTGGTTTTTCAAACTTGGTTTAATGATACAGTGTTCTCAAATGGAGGGCCTTTGTTTTCACTAATATTCAGCGAGGGCACTTTGGTGCTTTTGGAGTCTTGCTGAGAAACGCAATTAATAGAGAAAAGAATTTCACAGAAAAACGGTTCATTCATTGAACTTCATAATCAGTAAGTTTTCAGACTAAAAATTATTCTTTTGTGACAAATCTTGTATTAAACATTTGAGAAATCAGACACGCAGTATTTTAGTGTTTACTCGCAACCGTCACTCAAATACACGCGTACAAATACCCAAGTTGCTTATTGATTATTCTTTTTCTTTTCGTTTATAGTTATTTGAGAAAACGAAGAAAATTGTTGCTGAACCCCTCACCTCCATTGCATAGCCTCTAATTTGCTGTCAACAGATTAGTGCACAAAGCAAATGCATCTACCACACGCAAGGTGTAATAGGAAACCTTGCTATCGATTGAGGCTTTAAGTTAAAATGTATAATTTGGTTATGTAATGGTAACTGATACGCATTCGCTTAGCAGATATTGGATTACAAAGGGCTGGTTTACACAGCTGGTTTACAATTATTTATCAAATAAATATGGGCCTATGTTTATCCACATAAAAGTTGACATATTTACAAATAACTTACAGGGTTTACAGAAGGTAATGGTGAAACTGTATTCCATGACACGCTTTACTTTTTGAGAAAACATTAAAACAATATCAATTCTCGAAATCGAGAATTACGGATTTATTTTATGTCATGACACGGCGAAACGTGCGGAAACAAGGGTGGGTTTTCCCGTTATTTTCTCCCGACTCCAATGACTAATTGAGCCTAAATTTTCACAGGTTTGTTATCTTATATATAAGTTGTGATACACGAAGTGTGGGCCTTGGACAATAATGTTTACCGAAAGTGTCCAATGGCTTTTTTATATATTTTTTAGAATAATTTGTTTGTCTTTTAGTAATATGATAGTGTTTGTCCTAAATTCAATTGAACAGCTCATTTAGTTTGTATTGTTGTTTTGAGGCAATAACATTCCTGTTGAAAAGTCAAAGTCAAAATTGTCTTCTTCTTCTTATCTCTGCCCGTGCAACGGCAGAGATATTGTCCTTGTGGTGGATATTCTTCTTCTTCTCCTTCTTCTTCTTCTTCAGCATGCATTTGCAAAACCGTGGCCACATATTGGGCTTGGGCTTAGGCTCCGTCAGTTATTTAGAAAACATGTGCTTTTCTAACGGGGCTTCAAACAGGCAGACGAAGCCCAAGCCGAAGCCCAAGTGACATCCCAAGCTAAAGCCGCGGTTTCGTAAAAAACGGAACCAAAAATTCCAACCTCGTACCTAAAGCTTGTAAGCCGATCAGAATTGCAACGTAAAAATATAACGAGGTTGTTTTAGTCACGTCATGAGTGAATCCTCTACGCTGCGCTGCGAGACGATCACCACCGAAGCTTTTCCCCACGTTATTGCAATGGGGGATTTTCCGGTCGCAGTGTGACCTGCACCGTGAACGTTAAAAACACTCTGCCGCGCGCGTACATGTTAGTTTTTTGTGCACTGCACGATTACCGGCGTGTGAGTGTGTACTGACGACCCGTGTGGTGGAAAGTTTGTCTGACATCCGGGTATTCTTACGTCATTAGTGCGGAGTGCTGTTGGAACAAATGCCACCCTCGTACCTAAAGCTTGGAAGCCGATGAAAAATTGCAACATTAAAAAAAAAAAAAAAACACACGATCTGCCGTGTGATGGATGGGAACGAAGTTGTTTTAGTCACGCGGTCGCACTGAAAAAAAAACCGACAGTTGACGATAATAACTGACAACAACTGACAACCTGACGATATTCTATTGATGGTTGTGTGTACTTTCATATAAATATATTGCTATTGTTACACGCTGTGCCTGCCGGAGTTATAAGCTTCATGTTACAGATTGTTCTGTATCACCCCCAAAACACACACAATTTTCATTTCTCCAAGTGCAACATAAACCATGCAGAATATTATGCTCCACCCCCCGCCGGGCAGAGATACCCGTATTTGCTCAAATACAGCTACCGTGCTTTCTAGTTCTTCTTCTTCTTCTTCTTCTTCTTCTTCTTCTTCTTCTTCTTCTTCTTCTTCTTCTTCTTTGGCGAGCACCTGAGCTTGCTCGAAAATATTGGCAAAAGACACGATTTATGGATCAGCTCCATGTATGGTTATTAAATTCATACTTTTCAAAGTATGACGGTTTAAAAAAAAAACCTTATTTGAAATTTAACTGCTCGCTTTTGGACAAATTGTAAACTTCAACTCAAACGTTTTTTTTGTTGTAAATGTCGTTGGGAGACGTTATAGAATTTGGGCAGTGAACTCAACACAAAACCCCCTTTCAGGCACTGTGACAGTTAGATGACTGTTTTATGATGTATAAGGAGGGGGAAAAAAGCATAGCTGACACACAAACCAACTCTTTGAAAAGAAATTACTACTTTAAAATTACCAGAATCGACTAGGAGTTCCTCTCTCCTGACCTAACCTCATTGAGTGTTGTTCGTAGTAAGAAGCCGATCAACCATCATATCAAGATCATAAGATCAAGATTTACCAATTTGACTAGCTCTGTCCTCAGTGTGTTGCAACTTACGAGCAGACTTGACAACGGAATTGTACTGTCACGTTGGTGTGTTGTAATTGCAATACAACAGTATTCAATTCACACTGATAACAATAGTTACAGCCGAAATAAACAAATGTAAACTGATGAATTTAAAAAGGTCTTTCGGCCCTCAAAACTCAAATTATGACTCACAATAATAACTCCCTGTTTGCTATCGATCAAGTTAATTTTATGAGGACTGAATTTGAGGTCTCAAATTCAAGCATTCAACTTCGTGCGACAAGGGTGTTTTTTCTTTCATTATTATCTCGCAACTTCGATGACCAATTGAGCTCAAATTTTCACAGGTTTGTTATTTGATGTTAATGTTGGATACACCAAGTGAGAAGACTGGTCTTTGACAATTACCAATAGTGTACAGAGTCTTTAATAGGATGCACCAAATTAGGTTCGTTGGTAAATTTCTGACAGTTTCCCTCATGTTTGCTTCGGAGTGTCATCTGATAATAAGCAAACACAGTGCCGAGACAGCCAAATTAAACATCGTATAATAGTGTTGTCTCCATTACAGCGTATCAATCGCCAGGTACCACATGTCGGTATTAAAGGCAGTAAACACTATTGGTAATTACTCAAAATAATTTTTAGCATCAAAACTTACTTGGTAACAAGCAATGGAGATAGTATAAAATGTTGTGAGAAAAGGCTCCCTCTGAAGTAACGTATAGTTTTCGACAAAGAAGTTGTTGTCCACTTAAATATTTGAATTTGATTTAGAGCCCTCATTTTATTTAGATATTGATTTTATGAGGACTGAATTTGAGGTCTCAAAATCAAGCATTCAACTTCGTGCGACAATGGTGTTTTTCCTTTCATTATTATCTCGCAACTTCGACGACCAATTGAGACAAATTTTCACAGGTTTGTTATTTTATGCATAGTGAGTCTCACGAAGTCACCGGTTGTTAT